>NW_004797931.1:159590-162233 GCF_000002075.1 Aplysia californica | reverse complement strand
CATATTTTGACAAGTGCCTAATTTCACCACAATACCTCACACACACAAATCAACACAAACACACATACATACACACATATACACGTACACGCACACACACATACTCACAAACACACACACACACACACACACATACACACACACACACACACACACACACACACACACACGCGCGCGCGCGCGCGCGCGTTTAATTCAAAGTGTGTACAATTTTCTTGTTGTTTGTTTAACGATTGTCAGAAAAAAAGCAAATGGCGCCGAATAAAATCATACAACGGCTTTCACAAGCGGTCATTTCATAACGCAAACAGATACCGATTTAGATCCTTACTCAAACAGAATGAAAAAGAAAAACGAAGACCTTCCTCCCTCCCAAAACCCATCAACCCTCACCCCCTCCCCCTTTTTACCTTCAAAAGTAAAAAAAAGAAGAGAAAAATATAAATGAATAACAGTAAACTTCTGATTCGGCAACTTATTATTTTTTTTACTGCAGTCTGTAGGCTGGAAGGAAACAAAAGTGATCCAATTAATGTTATGCGTGTACAAGTATTTGCATTTGCGTACTTATGACCCCGTTTATTTTCTCTCGCGTACCTATGCACAGGCATGTTTTATAGGCTCAAATAAGCTAATATAAAATGCAAATACATTTTTGTTCCCAAGAAAGGCCTACTGTTTGTTTTGCGTCATTCGTCATCAGTTTGTTTAGAGGTAAATGGTACCATATTTCGTAACTTTGCAAACAGAACAAATCATCATCAAACTTCTGCATGACTACCTCCATCTTTTATTGAATGACATTTAAAGTGACAGGCGCGCAACAATGCCTACAGTAACCTTGTGGGTTCTCGGATTTCCCTGGTCCCTTTTCTGTCTGCAGTTTGCCTCAAGTGTCTGCAGAAGCGCTAGAACAAACTCCAGTAATGGAAGGTTCAAACATTCCAACAGACGCCTGTGTCCAGAGTGCCCGGCTTAACGAGACATTGCGTCTTTCCGACAATACCCGGGGAAAGTTAGCACAAAGGTCGAATCGATCCGCCATCGATAGCTATGAAAATAAGGAAATCAATTGGTTGTGTTGGCTCAATGCAAAGCCCCGAGCACACAATAAATATTAGGTGGTAAGTGATTGCATGCGTCCTTGTATTCTGTATGGTTTGGTACGCCCGTGTACCGTCTGTCTAATAGCCAGTACCCTATTTCAAGCTAGTCCCCGAGCAATGGTGATGGAAAGTCATGGGAACTGCACAAACAAAACAAAGTTCAAGTGCTTTCGGAGAATCAAACTGGAATCTACCGCAGTCAGTAAAGTTTGAACAATCAATACGTGCCTCGTATGAAGTGCTTGTAAACCAACAAACATGAAATAAGCTAATATATCCGCGGCATCTCTTCAAAAATGTGTAGTCTATTCAAGTTTTAAATCAATAACATCGGTCGTTTGAACAATTAAAAGTGGCCCGGCACACATTTCTACAGCATTTGATCGATTGTGGTGCCTTCATCAGCATAAGAAAGGTCCATGTAGTTGGAGGTGGACATACTGGATTCAGCCAGAAAAGTTTTTTGATCTTTCAAGAGGTGAACGAGTGCTCCGTTTCTGCGCGATTATGTAGGTATGTTTGCATTACGGGTTTTCAGAAGAATAAAAAAAATGCTGAACACATTTCAAAGGTTTGGTATGTAGTTGAGAGCCAGTGATGATTATTTCGCCTCGGGATATTATATATAATTGGAGATAGAAAGAGAGAGAGAGAGAGAGAGAGAGAGAGAGAGAGAGAGAGAGAGAGAGAGAGGCAACTCAACAGAAACTCGACCCTGGCGTTGTGTCACAGTGCCACCTAGCCAATCTTGAGCAGAGAAGGTATCGGTATCGCGCATTATTTAAAGCTACCTGTCAAGTCCCCCCTCCCCCGCCATACGGTATTTCACAGGCATGCTAATCTTTTCAATCCATATGATCAATAGGTAGAACCTTAGCCTTAACAATCTGATTGTATCTAGTGGAGAGAAGAACGGAGAAAATTTTATGAAAACCCTTTAAACTACACCTAACTATTCTAACGTCAATGATTGTACACCACACTATTATTCTCAGCAATCTACTCACAGACTTTAAACCTCGCCCCTTGTAGTGTGGAAAAAGTTTTGTCTTGTTCTCTAATAGGGTTTCTTATACAACAATTGTGGCTGCTCCCACCCCTCTCCCCCAAAAAAAGAAAAAACAAACAAACAAAAAACCAGAACGAAAGAAAACAAAAGAAAAAGAGAAATATGTTATGACAAAAAAAAAAAGAAACAAAAAAAAAGAATAAAATAAGCCACTTTCGGAAAAAAGGGGAACCCAATGCTAAATTAGTAGCCTACAAATATCGCCACCAGCTCTTTTGATTCCGTTTTCTCAATTAGAGAAATGTAGTGAATAATCTTTAATAAAATGCCCAAGAATGCATTCAAAAATATTTATGGGATATCAATTTAGCTTTCACGTCCGATTAGACGCACGTAGTTTATTTCGAAAATGTTCTTCTCCCTCCCCCTCCACTTTGTTGTTGTTGTTGTTGTTGCCTTTGTTGATGTTGTTGTTGTTGTTGTTGGTGGTGGTGGTGGTGGTTTTCTTCTTCTTCTTCTTCTTCTTCT
>NW_004797931.1:157354-159490 GCF_000002075.1 Aplysia californica | reverse complement strand
AGAGAGAGAGAGAGAGAGAGAGAGAGAGAGAGAGAAGACGCGCATTCCCGTTATTTAGCAGGGCTTGAAGACGGAATATTTGGGTTACTAAAAAAAAGAAGACGAAGTAGAAGTAACCTATACCTTCATTTTGCGTACATATTTTTCTTCTTTTTGTTCTCCTTTAATTGAAATTTGATAAAGAAGAATACATATAACTTGCATACGATGAAATAAACAAGTTGGTAGTTTGAAATGTACCGCTATATTGCCTTTGATCTGCTGCTGATCGGACATAATTAATTATGTGTCTGTTATATCCTTAGCGAGTTAAACGTAAACCACATCAGCCACAGTGCTACCCTTTATTCCCGTTCTTCTTGTTCTATCAAAACTTAAACTTTAAGTTTTAATAGAACAAGAAGAACTAGGTCTTTTATTTTCACATGAGATAAACAACTTTTATTCGGTCTCGTGAAGCTGAATAAATCTTTGAGTAGCACTACATCGCTCTGAGACATTAACTGATCAAGCTCTTATTTTGAGGTGATACAAATAATTCTGCCCAGGTGTGATCTAGACCGATGTTGTAACATTACTCTGTTTATTGTTGTTCGAACCCCCCCCCCCCCTCAACTTCTCCTAAATTCGCTTCGAAATCTCTCGCGTAACTTAAGAGTCATAGGTGAATGTCGAAGTCTTTATCGCACGACAGGCCATGAAAAGATTTTGTCCTTCTCAGTGACATTCTAACTTTTGTTGACGTGCCTAACGTTGCGTGAGCGAGGATTGATTTATCGGATCGATTAATACAGACGTAGAAGATCAATGTTTAGGGGTTGACCACGGTGCCAGTCATTGTTTCGCGCAGAAATATCACACCGGCACATTGTATCGCTCACGCTTAGTGGCTTCCTGGTTTCAGTGATGGAGAGCGCAGGTGACTTTTTTCTCACTTCCGGTTTTTATGAACTCGATCGGAACATTGTCTTGATTGTGCACGCCGCTCTAGGTTCTAATAATAATATAGTGACCGCTTGGATGAAGGAAGACGGTCTTATGCCCTGATGTCCTACCGTTTTCCAGTACCAGTAACTGAGAAGTTGCACATAATATGAACGCTTCAGAGAACGTGCTCAGTAACCTTTAGAAATACGCTTTTCGAAAACTCAAACTGATCAAATACATTAGACATAAGTATGGAAATGTCATTTAAAAGTATAGCAAAAAGGCTTTTCTAGTCATTGTTTTTCATATCCTCACAAAAAGGATCGGTAAAGTATATTCCCAGGCAGTGCTGTCTGTGCAAAGCTAGCTTCGTGAGTGAGCTGGATGCATCGCCTCATAGCCGTGCCACATTTTTACTAGAACGATTTGTCTGATATCTATTATGAATAGAGGCTGGACATGGTGTGGGACTGAGAGAAGGATGGGAAGTTTGTTCAAGTGATCGATATTCCTACATGTTTAGAATAATTATATTTCTTACCCCATGGCAGAGTGGCGTACATTACAGAAACCACGGGATCAAACTGCCAAAGCATTATTAAAAATTTCTTCTCTAGATTCGACGTATCCTTTAATTTTGAAATGATTAATTGTTTGTGAAACATTTTTACATCGCTATCAACACAGTATAGAACTGTTACCAGACGGATGAAGAAGGCGTGCTTGTTTGAGCCAGCCTGTTAAGACGTCGTGGGCTGTAGGCCTACAGGATTAAGACGCTCCACCCTGGCGTGTCTACAGCGCTAGAAGTAAAAGTCTAACCATTACATTAATCCCCAAAAGGAGAAGTTTATTTTATTGAATAGCTCAATAGCATTTTTGCTTGGATACTGTATCTCGTCAGCACCAATGTCAAACTGTTTGTATCAGGATTTAATAGCTTTTTACTTTTTGAACAAAAATATTTCCCCATTTTTTGATACTCCTGTGATGTCATATAGAGATCTAGCTTTGGACCAAACATATTGTTGAACGCCTTACTCGTTTGTGGTCGCGCTGAGACCCGCACCACTATCCCCTCTTCCCCATTATTTTTCATCCCCGAAACAAAACAAAATAAAACAAAAACAAAATACAGAAAACAAATAAGCACCCCCCCCAAAAAACCAACAACAAATAAACACCCAAATACAAACCAACAAAGCAAAA
>NW_004797931.1:151586-156342 GCF_000002075.1 Aplysia californica | reverse complement strand
CCCCCCCCCAACCAAAATAAAAGCGGTTACCGGGGTCACATTTTTTCTGAGATGAAGGCCATTTTGACTGTTCTGCGGAGCAAATGTAATTATAGGTATCTTTTCATTGACTAGGCAAAACATGACGTCATGGGCGTCATTCTATCTTTTTTAAAACCGCCGTTTAGTGGCTGCATTATTCCTCTACACCAAGAGATTAGAAGACATCTTGTTGAAATGCATAAGTAGTCGAAGATTACTCTTGTTGATTTTCCAAATCCTGATTCGTCACCAGCATTTGCAGTGGCCTTTTACTGTAAGTGCAAAAGATGTGAGTTTGGTTCTCAGGTAGAGACGCTTTATTTTATCATGTCGCCTGTCTGTGGAACGTTGTATCCTTCTCCACTAGGGGTGACCCTGAAAGGCAGGGTCTAAGCTGTCAACCTTCTAAGTAATCAACATAATGTCATTATGGCTGGAAATATTTTTAAAATCATAGTTTTAGACCAGTCAGTTTTTCATCCGGTCTGATCGAGCACATCCGATGTGTCAGATAAGTGTGTACCCAACTTTACACCGTTTGGTATAAGGACTTCTCCCGTATTGGAAAATACAGCCCCATGGATATACGCTTGAGGCAAAAAGAAAGGAGGGAAAAAACCCCAAACAAACCCAACAAAAATTAAAAAAACAAAAAACAAAAAAACAAAAAACAGAAACGAGAAAGAATCGCATTGGACAGACCTGGCTTTCAACCATTAGGCGTCTCCACTAATCCTGTGTCGACAGACGTGAGGACCTACACTTTATGTCATTGTCAAAAGAGAAAGGGTTTGTGACGATAGAAAAAGAAGAAGAGAAAATTAAAATCTCGAGTAGGAAGGAGCCTTTTGATTCGACCGCGTGTTCCATGTACTTAGCGATTGTAGAAACAGGTGCAATCGATAAATACATTGATGCCAGAGATCGAACCGCAGAGCTCATTAAAACGCGATCAAAGCTTTTAGCGACCAGGCTACGCGCTCTTATAAAAGACCCCTGTTTAAGTTTCACTGCCGCAATGGCTGTAAAACACTTGTGCTGTTCATTATGACTGCCATTAAACAAGAAATAGTATTTACCATCAAAGACCAACGTCTCGTTACATTTTCAGAGGGACTTATATAAGAGCTACCTTTGTCTTTGTTTACCTGTTTCTTTTTCTGGGGTGGGGGTGGGTGGTCGTTTATTTCTTTCTTCCTTCAGTTTTTTTTCGGGGGTGGTTGAAGGGTGGCTCTGGCAGGACAAATTTATATCCCCCCCACCTCTGTTGGCATTGTCTTGTTCTTCCCCTGAACTAAGCTTTACTAAACTAAAATAGAGCCACATTTTTGGGCTAGCATTGGTGAAAGATAGATATAATACAGACAGATCGATTCCCTCTCACTCTCTCACGCTCACTCTCTCTCTATATCTATCTATCTATCTATCTATCTATCTATCTATCTATCTATCTATCTATCTATATCTGTCTGCCCCGCTCAATATCAGTCGTAAGACGCAGTGCACTATTATCAGCTACGAGGCTCGAAAGGCAAAAAGTGACTTTCCATGAAATTTGTGTTTTTTGGATATATGGAAAGTTTGATGTCTTCTGCTTCATTTAAGATAAAGATAAACAACTGTAATCGACTATAAATATTTTATTTCGATTGATTTTGGAGGTGTGTGTGGTTTTTGTATGCTTGGGTGACGAGATAAAGGAATTTGGACCTTGGTAGTGTGCAGGTGTGCAATTATTTTTAGAACCATTACCTTATGGCCACCTTTGTTTCAACCAAAGATTCTTCACTAGAGGAAAATCTTTGCTCCAACAATTCTTCATTCGCAACTATTTTCAGATTTTGACCCCTTTTCGAGCACGAATGGTCTGAAATGTAAACAACTCTGATTGGAAAAACAAAGTAAAAACGGTAACTTCTAGCTCACTTCAAGCTTGTTTACGTAAACAGCTGACTGTGTGGGCGTGCCCTGCTAGCTGCTATCGTCTGTTGATCTTTCAGTTTTTTACACTTGGATTGACTTTAAACAATCTTTTTTATTGTGTTTTAGAGCTTTTAAAAGGTTAATTAACCTACCTCTAGATCTTTCAGAGCGGACTCCTTACCAAGAGGCCACCGAGGCGGTCTATGTGCATGTGTGTGTATTTGTGTTGGTGTGTTTGTATGTGTGTATGTGTGTGTGTGTGTGTGTGTGTGTGTGTGTGTGTATGTGTGTATGTGTGCGTGTGTGTGTACGTGTGTGCTGTGTGGGTACGTGTGTGTATGTGTGTGTGTGTGTGTGTGTGTGTGTGTGTGTGTGTGTGTGTGCTCTCGTGTGTTTATGGTGCTATTTCAAACGTATAATCATGTAGCGTAAACAGGGCACGAAAGCCGACTCGCGGCCTTCCGAGCGCGTGGTTTCGGTGGAATGGGGGTAATTCAGATCTCTGTTTCTTTGCTCTTTTGCTATAAAACACCAAATGCTGAACACTTTGTAAAACTTCAGATTTTCTTCGTTATAATACACACAAGTTGTTTGTATATCCGGGTATTTGGAGCTGGAGAATCGCCATGGAAAGGAAAGGGAAGCCCCTCGCGGTCGGAATGCGAGGTTCCCGGTTCCAAATTGGCACTGCATTAGAATGCTTTGCAGAAAGATTGATGGTTAAATACCATCATATCATTGGCGGAGAACTATACAGCTTTGAGCGTTGTTGCCCGTGGTTATTAATTTTGGCCTTTGGCGTTTAGATAGAAAACCTTGAAAAAAAGGTCTAAGTTTTCAAAGATCATTTTTTAACACGAAATGTGTAAAATACCAGCTAAAAGAAGGTACCAATAGAAAGAACAGTTCTTTTTCTATAAGAATAAAGTCACCGGCTTTGAATTATTTTGCATGAATCCTTCTGCGGAACTTCCAGGAGCACTCAGTATACTACAGTATTGAGCCGGCTCGCTCGCCGTGAAGGCTGGTGAGACGCCTGACGAGACAACGCTCGGTGTTTTTATTGAAATAACGACAGACCGTCGTGTTTGAGGCAATAAAATACTGATTTGTAATGACCTCACAGTCTTGAAAAATATTAGGCTTTATTTCTATGTTTAAGTGATTGTGCTCTATTAATGTAGAGGTGTTTGGTGCTCTTGGTACTCTTTTACTATCTGTCAAACGTGGGATTGCAGCCAGTTAACGACTTCAGCAATATTATATTATTATGTTACATTGAAACAGCTGCCATTCTCTTAAACTTTGACTGAGGTGTAAAAGTATGTAACCAAAAAATTCTAAGCCTTTCATATGAAACAGATGAATTTGACATACAGCTACTTTGAACATTTAGTGTCTGGTACCTAGTAGGCCTATAATGCTAATATTTTGTTTCATTTGACGTGAAGTCCATTCGCATTAAAATTTTGTTTGGTCAATACGTTTTTTTCTCTGTGAATGAATAGCTTTTTACTTTTGTATGATACCTTGTAGTGGCATAGCCAAGATAACTGCTAAATTTCAAGTCTCTGGCTCAATTTTAAGACCCCCATTGCTATGGAAACATGTTGCTCAACTTCAGAGGCCATTTTCTCCTTTTCGTGTTTCCTCACCTCGCACAATTAAAAGCTCTGTATTTTCGTCAAATATTGTCTTATTTACTTCATTCTTGTTTTAAATTGTAGGGAAAAGGTGATAGTTTTCGAAAATAATGTTTACTCAGTTTTGAAATTTCCTTCATATGACTGATATTGACCGGCAGGGACACACACACACGTATCCCTTTATATATATTCCATACATATGTTCACTACAAACAAAAGGACTTGTTACAGCCATGATAGACAGAATGTCCAATGGAAAGTATAGAGCCAAAAGGGGAGAGAAATAAAATCGAATAATCAATTTTGTTGAGATGACACACGGCTAGGCTCTGTACACAATAACCAACATTATTACAAGAGTTGTTTGGTCGGTACAGCGTTTTTAAATCTTATTCATACAAGCTGGATTCCAATTTCAGTTCAGTTTCAGAACAGGGAATACTTTAATTGCTTCTTCCTGACATTTTGATAGACACTAATCCAGGGAGAAATGGCAGGGGAATTTTCCCTTTCTCTGCAATTCAATCTTCTACGAGTGATCTGTGTTGAAATCACTGAAATTATGAACACACCTTTCACAACAAAGAAATGTATTATGTCATACAGGAAAAAAACTTTCTGTCATTTTGAAAATCGTACAGGGAAGTTGGGTCAAAACCAATAAGTTTGAAAATAAACTACAGAAGAGTCTTTCCGTCGTCCCTAGAACTCGGAAAAAGACAGACGGTGTACGTGTGACGTAGATCATTTTATGCGTTCACACAATGTGTTTGAAGAGCAGAAAGTGCTGTGAACATTAATTCCATTTTCCGCGTGGCGGAGATTTATAGTATTTTATATAAACTTACGAAGAAAAGTTTTAAAATCTAGCCTCAATTGTTGTGGAAAAATAAGATATTATATTCAAGACAAATCGGTGCTAACGGCTGTGAAAAGTTTGGGTGATATTGATACAACGGTTAAAAAGATATTTGAGAATAAGTTGCGCCACGAATTTGTTACCACACTATAATAGTAACCTCAAGGTCCGGGTATGTCAAGCATAGCCCAGAGAAGAAACTATGAATTTATAAGCTCGAGTCGGTCTCTCTGGTTGTACTGTATGAATAAGCGAACTCCTGGGGTTATTCCTGACTTATACCCAATATATACATTATATATATATG
>NW_004797931.1:149689-151099 GCF_000002075.1 Aplysia californica | reverse complement strand
CGTTTTGCTGGTGCAAGAACTTAAATTCATTAGATTTGATAAAATATAAAAGATAAAAAGATGGGGAATCGTACTAGGTTAATTCCAATTGACTACTTTTAGCGTCGTAACCCAAGCACATGTTAGTAGAAGACAATCTACACAATAATGCATGTATGTAAGCATCTGATCTGCTTTTTCTTTTCTTGTCGTATTTCTGCACTTTTAGATTTCTTTTAAAAAATCACTGAAGGAAGGAAATTAGGTTTTCTGGACTTAAACCAGCAAGTTCCAGTGGCTGAGCTCAAAACAGTTTGAGAGTCTTGCGGGGGGAGGGCAAAGAGTTGTAAACACAGAGTTCCACTCTGCGACATCAGCTCAGAGTCCCTTTAGGTGCAGAGTTGAGAGTGTTGGCGGTTACTGGCCGTCTCTGGGGAGGGGACTACGACGATATCAAACCAAAGAATAGCCCACTATGATGTTTCTCTATAAACTAAGATTTATGAAACGCAGGAATGCACTTTTGCTTGAAGACGTGCTTCATCACTCAATTCTCTGGCCTGGCAGTTAAGGGGTTAGTAAAAGTTGTTATGTCTTCTAAGAATGCAGTCTACCAAAGAGTTGTAAAATGATAATATGATTTGATTTTGGTAGGATAATATGTAGGAGAATTTTGATTTATTTTGTTGAATTCAAAATGGTTTCTTCCAGTGGTTTGGTTCTTCTTTTCTATCAAGCATCATCCATCGTTCTTATCGATCCTCTTTCTTTTTTGTGTTTGTTGCTCTCTGGTAATTCTTCTAATCTTCGGCACTTGTATGACCTTACTGTGTTGCAAGTGCCACTACTAAAACTAAACTGAAACGTCACACGAGATTCGTGATACGAGTATGATAGTCACGTTTAGCCTAGTAGCGCACTGCGACAAAACTACAGTTGGCCAACGTTGTTGTCAACTAGATCTACATCTTCAGAACACACATTATTAAGTCGTGCATCTCTTATTTTCATTATTCACACCTCATCGACGAAAATGTCGGGCCCAAATTAATGTCTTATCGTTGTGCAGTATAAGTAAGGCATAGATGTTAGTTCCGCTCTCCTTGGGTACAAGGCTAAAGTAGGGTCGGTTGGTAACACTTTTTTTCTTTCAGAGACGTATTCGCTGCCATCGTGCTGCATGTTTCTTTTCCCACTTCTGAGCTGTCGACGGCTGAACCAGGTTACTCTCAAGTGTGTGTACTGTTGACGCAAGGGATCGGAGTTACTTTCTACCTAACGAACCACTGCCTTGTTAGTAGCCACAACTACCAGATACAAATCTCGGACACAGTGTCCAGGGGTTGAGTCCGACCTCAGTTTGGCCTGTCTTTTGGGTACACACTTGGGCAAGTGGCATAGAACTCACGAGTGTTTTTTTTTTGGGGGGGG
>NW_004797931.1:145919-148262 GCF_000002075.1 Aplysia californica | reverse complement strand
ACTAACACACCCTTTAAGAAGATCTGTTTCGAACCGAGTTTACTTCAATATTCTGCCTATCTGTCTATCGATCTATCTATCTATCGATCTATCTATCTATCTATCTATCTATCTATCTATCTATCTATCTATCTATCTATCTATCTATCTATCTATCTATCTATCTAAAAACTACCGTGGAGTACATTTTCGCGAACGGCGCTAAAATGCTTTCCGAAATGTGGTGCGTTTCCATATATTTCATTGTTTTCTCTCTCCCCGCACCCCCCTCTGCATTCCATTTCTCTTCACCATCCTAATACTAGATTTCTTTTTAGTTTTAGTTTCTATAGCTGTTACGTTTGGAGCAACTATAGCGGCACCATTTCAATCTCTATTTGGTCATTGAATGGGCATTTTAATACGCCTTAACGGTTTCATTAAATTGTACATTGTATTTCAGTAATTATTTTCATGCTCGACTATAGTAAGGGCGATATCCCAAAATGGCGATTTTTGGGACTTGGGTTATTTAGGGGAGTTTCGACACTCTCAACTGGATTGACTTGGTCCCATCGGAAAAGGACTTTAACTTTAAATTCGGATAATAATGTTCGATAACAAGGGCATGTGGAAAAGTTGCCCCCTTTCAGATAGATCTCTGCCTTAAGTGAGCCAGCTGGTGGTTGGAAAAGTGCTTGGCGATTAAAGAGCTTATAATTTCTCACCTCCTTCTTACTGACCTGATGTTATACTCTGCGAGATAACATACTTTGTGTCTCCGTGGGTTTGTTTAAGGTTTAAGCAAAACCAGCAGGGCCTACGTATGGAAGGTACACGGGCCACGCCTATGTTGAGACATTTTCCACCCCCATCATTGGTGAAAATTGCCTTAGAGTAAATATGTACTGCTGATTTTGTTCCACTCGGTTTTCTTCATTCCTTGGTTGCACAGAGGAACAACAGACGCCAGTATTGACAAAGGCGACAAAGCAAACGGATTATCTACTGTGTGTAATCTGAGCGGACACTCAGAGTTTCTTCCCTTTCTGATCCTTCGTTTGCACACATGACTGCTAAATGGAATGTTATATCAACTATGAGGGCAAGGGACTGTTTCTTCCTGTAACAAAGAAAAACGAAAGATAAAAACCTCCAAGATCTAAAATTTTGAAAGAACGAACGAAAGGAATTAAGAACGCTTAAAAAGGACATACATTGTATTATTATATTGTAAATCTTTGTAGCAGATATTCTTTGGTTTCAACGCCACATTTCACACTAGATTCTATGCGGTTATCTAAGAGACGTGGCCTCCGAACATAAAGTCAATCTCTGAAAGAACCGAGCAAAGCTGGCAAAGAGCCTTGAAACATGGCCATGCGAATCATAACCAAGAAACATTAACTGAGCTAACCATCACACTTGAGAGAAGGGGAGAGGTTGTTAGAGCTTCCATTGTTTAAGTACCAGAAAAACACCCCCAGCTAATGATATGCGTAGTACGTATAGCAGTAAGACATGAAGCGACACCCGAGACACTAGATCTGAATAAAACAAAGGAGAGAAAAAGGAGGAAATAAAATATAGATTTAGCTGACGCTCACGAAGGAAGAAGCAAGAGAGGATATGCCACAGGATAAGTCAGCAGTAAGAAAAAAAAATACCACCAAATAACCAACCAAAGCAAAACAACAAGACGAAAAACGACAATAAAACAAATAATAAATAAAAACAAAACATTAGACAATATCGCTACTACCCCCCTAGTGTTACACGCGAAAAAAAGTAATCACCCTAGACAAGTACGATTACCCACCCGTAAAAGCTTTGTAAACGCTATACTAGAAAAGTTAATCATCTGTTACTCCTTCAGGACAAACGGCCAAACAGGCAGCATGCAACTTTGGCTACATGGTATCAGATGGTATACAAAGTTGTATTACGGACTGCCAAATCAAAATAATTTGACGCCTTTTCAGGCGCGCAATAAAGTGCTTGCAATGCGGGTTGCTGGAAGGCGCTACTGGTAGGTCCAACTTATTTTCGCTGCCTATCTTTTTCTGTCAACTAATAGCTATTATTGTGACGATATGCTTCTCTTAACGTAGCCTAACAACCTGTTCATTCTCGTTTTGTGTCACAATTATGGCTTCAACTGCGGGCCAATGTTTTCTGGTTTGACTCTTCGCCTTACACACTAGAGAAGTCAGTTTGATTCTCACACGAGACTATTTCTTTCCTCCGAGATTCCTCTTCTTTAAAAAAAAAATGACACAACACAACCTTTGTTAGTTCTAACAAGATTATATGAGTGATTTTACTATTGGACGTATCGTTTTGTTGATGATCTGCCCCCCCCCC
>NW_004797931.1:140722-143733 GCF_000002075.1 Aplysia californica | reverse complement strand
TGCGAGAGAGAGAGAGAGAGAGAGAGAGAGAGAGAGAGAGAGAGAGAGAGAGAGAGAGAGAGAGAGTGCGTGCGGTATTCCAATCAAAATATTCCCGAAATCATAGAGCTCTTTACTCGGTGTCACGTCGACATGCTACGTCGGGCGACTACAAAGATTCACAGTGTGGACAGTCGTCATTCAGTGATTAATGCCGAGCGCCCAGTTGTGGGCCTTTATTCCACTGAATAGATCAGTCACGCTTTTGGGAATCTCATACTTTTACATGTACTCTGTTAGAAGCTTTGAGCAAAAGCCACATAGGAATAGTTGCACGTAAAATGATTCCTGTAAACATTATTTATTAAGTTAAATAAATGAATAAAATAATAAAT
The DNA here is from genome assembly GCF_000002075.1 of Aplysia californica. Classification (NCBI taxonomy): domain Eukaryota; kingdom Metazoa; phylum Mollusca; class Gastropoda; order Aplysiida; family Aplysiidae; genus Aplysia; species Aplysia californica. The sequence goes on along the minus strand of NW_004797931.1, from coordinate 143,359 downwards.
AAATTACACTTTTATTTGTCCCAGAAGGGCACTTTGTTTTACAATGGTAAACAAACATACATAAATACATAATTATAAATACGTACATACATAAATACATAAAGCATAAATACATACATAAATACACACTACTGCACACATACAGAACAGTTCACAACAATGCCACTGTCGGTCGCCACTGTGCAGCGCCCTTTATTTTGAGCTAGGGTTGTCCAGTGACCATCCATCTGATGCCTGTGTCACCGACACTTGCTTGACATTGCTTAAGTCTAAACTCACTACTCACTTAGTCACTGGAGCCCCGATATTGTCAAATTCCTTGTGCATATAAATTTATAAAATTATATCACATGAAAGAGGGATAGTTTTTGCACAAAATGACCAAATATAATAATAAAGATAATAATATTAAAATGTAGATCTATATGATCCAAAAAAAAGAGAAGAAATTAGTTGGATGTTTCGCCTTCCCCCCCACCCCACACTATCCTAAAACAAATTAAAAGGATTTATATGGAATATTCATCGTGTAGCCAGCCAGGTTTCCCCTCGACATACTACAACAATCAAAGTATATTTTGATGTTTTCAAACCACAAACGGGAACACCAAAGTCATGGCCTGATCTGAGAACCCGGAATACCACAATATATCTCCACAACACAATGGGTTCCCAAAGCCTTAGCACCACGCTGCGTTATTGCTTGCAGGATACCAGACTAGAACATCTTGCTTTGGCAGAAGAGGCAAGCACTGTACGAACTTTGTGCCATCTCGTATCAAGTAAATTTCTCTGATTTTGATGTAAATTACGTTGAAAGTAGGTTACCGTATTCCAGTCACAAAAGTCATGCCGCCCAATGAAAAATTGAAATTCTACTGTTTATGAGCATAGATTTTGCGCTGAAGAACGTGAGCTCTGGTGTAGTTTGCTCATTTCCAATCAAACATCTATCGTCCTTATCTCTCCCCTTTTTGTATTTGTTACTCGGTTGTAACACTTCTCATCTTCGGCATTTGTATGGTCTTACTGTGTGGCAAGTGCCATAACGAGGGAGAAAGAAAGTGAAAAGCAGGGGGAGAAATAGAGGGCGGGAAAGAGAAAGAGGAAAAGGAAAATGCGTTGAGAGGCTACGATTTTTCAGCAGCGGTAAAGAAGTCTCAAGAGATGAAAATAGAAGTCCGAACAACGTAGCACTCAGCTCACCAACTGTATTTCAAGGTTCATGACGTGGACGTGAACTATTCCAATAGAAATTAATGGGGAGCTAAGCATTGTGACAATCTTAAGTCAGAAAGGTAAAACGTAATGTTAAAATTAATCTCAGTTGAAAAAAATGAGAGGCCCCCCTCCCCCCCCCACACCTTCCCTGATATGTTGATAAAGTGCTGACAGACTTTTCGGCGAGTTGGATACAGCTCAAATGTGAAGTGAAAAAGAGGCCATAGATAGGGTTTAGCTGCAGCTGCGGCTGTAGGAAGAGGAAAGACACAACCCCCCTCCCCCCCAACATAAAACAACTACACCAAAACAACAACAAACAAACAAAAAAACCGACCAAAAGAAAAACCAATAAAAACAAACAAAAACAAAACAAAAGGCCTTAAAGCGTAGAATATATTTCAAATTTTCTTGAATAGAGCCCACCCAGTATTCAGACGAGTTTGTTAAATAACCTCCCTCGATCTGAATGAATGCGTGCTGTAATGAATAGGCAGCACACAGGGTTCTCGATACGGTTCATTTCGGTGTCGTCGAAAGTCTCTTTTGTGTTTCACTGATCCTGACAGTTTTGAAAAGCTGATTCAACTGATAGAAAATAAGTATAGGCACTTGAAATACGATACCCCCCTCGCTGTGAAGCAAGCAGATCAGCGAAACTTGACACTCGGAGCTAGCTTAGCTTCATGTTCTACTGAAAGATGGCCGGCTTTCCTTAAAGCTCTTCATTTCCTAGATCAGTTGTTTTTAACGTCTTTGAGCTGATTTCGATCACAGTCTTACTGCTGGAGAAATCCAGGCTTCGTCTCATGTCCCACGTAGCGCCAACGACTGCTCTGACAAGGCGTCTCGTCTCGATCGACACCAGAGAGTTTGGTCGACATAAGTAAGTGACTTGTTTCACCAGGGCGAGGCAGGCAGTTCGTCTCGTCAACCGGGTTTGGCTGTTCTTTTGACTACTGTAGTCGCGAACGGAGCACGGATAAACAGCACATTTGCTAGCTGAAAATTTTAGCGTACAACGTCTCAGTTGGTAATACTATCTGTGGAATAATCCTGATTGATTACAATTACAGAATTTGTATACAGAAGTTAATTGCATAAGCAAGAGGAATTTGTGTCTGTGATACAGCTTCATGGCTTGTACATTCGAGGACGTAGCACCGATAACATCGATGTTTTTATGAAGCTGTATGGTGAGTGCGAGCAAGAGGAGAGCTAAATGCAGCTTTAAAAAAATTTAAGCTTGACTATCAATGCTTACGGTATTGTTATCGTTGTTGTCGTTGTAAAATTATAATGATTATTATTATTATTAATATTACTATCCTTACCAATCTTCTTCTTCTTCTTCTTCTTCTTCTTCTTCTTCTTCTTCTTCTTCTTCTTCTTCTTCTTCTTCTTCTTCTTCTTCTT
>NW_004797931.1:139363-140184 GCF_000002075.1 Aplysia californica | reverse complement strand
GTTGCGAGCGCCGTAAAAACAACAACAACAACAACAACAACAATAATAATAATAATAACAATAATAATAATAAACAACTCATTATTACTACTGTTATTACTATCATTATTATTGTCATCATCTTCATCACCATCATTACTTTTTATTATTTTTATCATACTTTTAACACAGAGTTGACGTCAGTTTAAAGTACAAGCGAAAGAGCGTGTATCTTTCGGGGTTTGCTGGCTTGTTGATACCTATGGATACCTTCATGTACCCATCCCCCCTCCCCCTTTCCATTGTGCGAATTTCTAAACATTCAATTCTATTCCTGGTCAAACGAGGCTGTTTTTGTACTGACTCGTGGTACAATAGGACTCTATATCGTTCCCGCTCTCAACAATATTATTGGTATGTTCACTGGAGTGTCTCCAAGCCTCAATCGTGCCTCGCTCAGTATTTTGAGGATCAAGTAATGTTATGGTCTTGGTAGGCTGGCAATCAAACTAAGTTCGGATAGTAATGTAATAATAATGGTGTGAACTTATTAAAAGACTAATGATTAGAGGGCTCTAACGCTGTACAATACAGAATAATAGATCAATACAATTGACAAATAAAAAGAAAGGAATTGTCCTCTGTGAGACTATTTCACAACACACAAACACACACACTCTCTCTCTCGCAAACCAACAAACACACATGCGCACATACACAAACACAAACACACACATACAAAAACGCGCGCGCACGCACACACACATGCAGGCACACACACGCACATATACAAATACACACACAACACACACACTTGCGCATACACACGCAACACACACACA
>NW_004797931.1:137823-139241 GCF_000002075.1 Aplysia californica | reverse complement strand
ATAATAATAATAATAATAATTAGGCTACCAGACTCGTAATAGTAAGATTGCAGCTTCGGAGCACGGTTCGGCACGACGTTGTGTCCTTGTGAAAGGCACTTTACACGAATGTCCCACTTGGCTCGGTCCTTTCGGGTATCGACGTTAAATTCGAAGGTCCCGCCTCTTAAATAATCTAACAGTGTTAATAAGGGCACTAAACCTATACCATTTCCCTGTTTTTTCTTATTGGTGTATCTAAAACTGTACCTATACGCAGGTTAACAGAGAGAGAGAGAGAGAGAGAGAGAGAGAGAGAGAGAGAGAGAGAGAGAGAGAGAGAGAGAAGAAGAAGAAGAAGAAGAAGAAGAAGAAGAAGAAGAAGAAGAAAGAAGAAGAAATCAATGAGATTGATACTGTCTCTCTTGACCCACCTTTCGCCTAACAAAACGCCATGTTTCGTAAGCTCCGGAAGACCAAACGGATTGTCAGATAAGTGATAACAGCGTAGGCTAAATTGTTGACATTATCAATCTACGAGCTTGAGATTTAAGACCGGGGGTCACTTCTTCTGCCTTGAAATTTGGAAAAGGACGCCAAAAACTCTTCGTAACTGGTGAGCTTACTCTTTTGTTCATGACGTTTACAAGTGCCGCGGAATAAATTATGCCCGTACCCTTGTGATAATCTCGAGTGGGTTTGTCAGCACATATCCAGAAAGAGATAACACGCTTTCCAACTTCGACATTTTGAATATGGATGTATATATAATGTGTACGATATTTACGATCATAGATAGATAACACATTTCTTATCTTTTGTGCAAACTCAGTTTGAACCTTAGTCGTATAAGGGGAAAAGAATGACAAAAACACGGCTGTTTCTGGAAGTATTCTACAAGTACATGTAATGTGAGTGGAGGTTTTTCTTTCTATTTACAATCGTCTCCTTGAGTCCTTACCCGGTTCTACCCTTTTAAACGTAAGTTTTCGTACTGCAGTAATTTATTCGAGAACAAAACATGTTTCAGAATAGTAATTAATTCGGGTACTAAAACAAGTACACGTACTCGTACTTTGAATGTTACCATATTAAATGGTAAAGTTCAATACATGTATATTCTTTTAACTGACAACTGTTGTAGAAACTATTTCTGTAAAGAATTAATGTGAGCGATACGTGACGAACTGTTGGACGGTACAAAAGGTAGGCCTACTTACAAGTTTTTTCTAGTTTTCCAGTTTGACTATTTTTTTCATTTCACCCACAATAAATATTATCCAGTAACCCTCTGAGTTAAAAAAATCTAAAAGTCGACTCGATTAAAGTAATAAGCAAGCAAATCTCCCCACCCCCACCCCTCTCTCTATCTCTCTCGTTCTCTCCATTTCTCTCGTTCTCTCCATTTCTCTCTCTCTCTCTCTCTCTCTCTCTCTCTC
>NW_004797931.1:136035-137723 GCF_000002075.1 Aplysia californica | reverse complement strand
GTGTGTGTGTGTGTGTGTGTGTGTGTGTGTGTGTGTGTGTGTGTGTGTGTGCATCTCACCCACTCTTTTGAACCTCAAAAGAGCAAAGGTCATCATTATCTCTTTCTAAATCATGTCTGTCCAGTCAATCTCTCTCCTCTTTAGACCAGGTTTTTGTGGTTTTTAAAGGGCGCCATTGGTACGTTCTACCCCCCCCCCCTTATTTCTGTCTATCTGTGTGTCTTCTGTGTGTCTTGCTTTTCCCCTTTCATTTACTGACCGTTGTTGCGTGTATGTTGTTCTCTTTCCTCAAACAAACAAACGATCAATCAATCTAACAGACAAACAAACAAACAAACAAACAAACAAACAAACAAACAAACAAACAAACAAACAAATAAACAGTCAACGTTTTGTCATTTTCTCGGCATCTGTGACCACCGTGTTCTTAGTTTTCCTCTCCTCTCATTCCTGGGGATTGCATCTCGGTTCCTTTCTGGTACACCAGTCATCGATTTTCTTAACGTGCAAAGCACAGCTTGACTAATGGCATATCGAGGTAACGGTTTTCACGCACGAGTTGCACTTGCTACCCTCGGCAACACAGGACTCCCCCTAAAAAAAAAAAGACCCCCCCCCCCACAAAAAAACCCCAACAACAACAAAACTTAACGTGTATCGTTTGCCCAAAAAGCAATACCATCCACAAACACACTGCATCAGAACAAACTCTGAGATGGCAGAAATGTTCCGCTACTTCCTTTGATCTTTTCCATTTTTACCACTAACTGACCTCATTAGCTCCTCATTTCTGAGAGAAGTTTTGTTTCTTTCGTGTCTTTGATTCATGAGACGTTCCACAGCCTTTTAAAATCTCCACAACAAAAGTGTTTGGTGGAGTGTTCACCGTGCGATTTAAGCTTAATGATTTATCAATACCCTCGCTGAATCAATGTACTCAGTGCTTGCTTTATTTCCTTACTAAGGAACACTATTCATGGAAGCTAAGCGGTAGAGTGCAAGGTAGGCCTACATTATGTGTCCTCATATGACCCGCTCTCTTTTTTTCCCCAGTAGGCTCATGTCGCTAAGAGAAAGTCCCCCTCTCGTCGTCGTCCTCCTCCCCCTCCTCCTCCTCGTCCTCCTCTTCCTCATTATCATAATCAGCAACAGCAATAAAACTTACTACACAAGAACATTTTCAGTCAAAACTTAATACAAACCTTTTTCCTCGAAGTCCACGCCCATGAGCATACAGCCCGCTTCTGTTTTATTGCAGGAAAAAAGATTATAAAAAAGGCATGGAAACTGAATCAATGGCGTTGGTGGTCTAGTGATCAGGGTGTTGGGCTCGTAACCTAAAGGTCGTGGATTCCAACCTCGTCAGAAGCCCGGTGTTGTGTCCTAGGGAAAAGAATTTTAGACGAATTTTCCCCACTTCACCCAGGTTGGGATGGGTACCCGCCAAGGAGTTTAGAACTACTTTTAATCTCCTTGGTACCCGCCTATAGAAGACGAAATGTATTGTCCGTTTGTAGTGTTTGAGCGCTTAATTGTGAAGTGGAGAATGATCCTGAGTGTTCTAGAGTCTGCTGGGGTAAAAATAGTTTTAAAATGCATATATAATAGAGCATAGTGCAGAACATAGATATGCACTGTATAAACTACTATTATTGTAATTATTAATATTGTTTTGCCCCATTTTTGTT
>NW_004797931.1:132004-135847 GCF_000002075.1 Aplysia californica | reverse complement strand
ATTATTATTATTATTAAGAGTCAGATCGGTGTCTATGGTATAATGGTTTGGCTCTATAGTCCTTGCTTGCAAGAGACATGCGTTGGATTCGCCGAAGAGGAAATTCTTTTTTTTATCGACCATCTCCTTCTGTCTGCTTTGATTTTGTACCCCACTCAGCCCAGGTTGACCCTGATGAACAGGGTCCAAACTTCCTGTCTCCTAAATTCCCAAATTATCTGGATTAAGTCGATTGGGGTTAAAAATATTAATCATCAAGAGACGTGACAATGATGTCGGGTCTTCATGATTTTACATGGATGAGTTTTTTCGTGTTCATTCATTACAAACCAACGTGGTGGCCACAGATATCTGAATGCAGTCATTGTCATTCTGTCTTTTTCCTAATTCTGTGTTCTGACCTGTCCACTGCAAGAAGATTGAGACCGGGAAAATCTGTGGCGTGGGTTGAGCCATCCAAATCCTCTTATCTCCCCTTGACCTGTAATGAGGTTATGAGAAGACGCCACTTCGTAGTAGATGGATACTTTTCAAGGACAAGATTTCCTGATCTGTATAGCATATACGGGTACAACGCCCCCCTTCAACACTGTACGGTTAGTTAGGAGGCGGAGGTATCTGATTTTGCCGTTGGGTCAAGCAAGAAATTCATTCACTATCAATGTCCCTTTTGTATCGGATATTGCATTTTTCTTCTTCAGGTGTCAATTCTGGAGTAGACACTGTTGGTCATGGTACTCCTTTCCTCCCTTTTGTTAGGGAGCTCCATCTTTCTGATTGCGTTGTATGTCGCAAAGCTGTTCATCTGTGTATACTGTTCTCTGCCTTCCTGTGCATTGCTTTCCCTCTGTCTTTCAAGAATAGCAATTTCTAATGTCCATTTCTTCTATTTGTGTGGCCAAAGAATCTTATAATAGTTGTCTATTCCCTAAACCTGTACAAAAAACAACAACAGTAACAAACAAACAAAGAAAAGAGGGACACTCTCTGAGGAACGAAGTTTTTAGAATGCCCAGTTGACTGTTTAAACTAGGGCAATCTCATCTGCACTTCTGTCCAGTACACCAACTAACGTGACTTTGATACCTTTCTTTTCACTGTGAAACATTTCCTCACATGGGAATCGAAATCAAATCTTATAACTGCTACGGTGGACTGCTTCACCGTTACCCCAAAGACGCCGGCCCAACTTTGTGCCAGAATTGACGCGGGTAGAGAGGTATCTCGCATCCATTTTTGCAGTAAGTGCGTGTCATGCACCGCACAGTGTCTCTAGAGGCTGGAGGCGAACGTCGAGAGAGAATCGATGCCGCTTTAAGTACGACAAGGAGAGAAGAGGTTAATGAGCCAGTCAAGGTTATACATGAAGGGATCATGCTACAGAAACAAAGACCCTCCCCCCCCCACAATCCCCCAACAACAACAACCCTTCAACCTCCCCCTTCTAAAAAAAAAGTATCATGGTTATGTCAAGCTCCCCACCTACCTTGCTCGATCCTATTGTTGATGGAAGTGAAATTCGGAACTTACGCATTTTATGAAACCTTACATGAGTGTTGAAAAAGGCAATAAATTCATATACCATACCAAGGGCACCCATAGTGGCCGAACTGCTGCAAACTTGTTTCACGTTACTTTCTGATTTTGCACAGAAACGGCATTTTTCCTTTCCTCACTTCTCTTTCTAAAATCAAAGAATACACTCATATGGCCCTATGCAGTTACAGAAGTCGTAAATCTCTATCCAAACAGAAAGCTGAAAAACCCCCAAACCCCAAACCACAAAGCAACCAAACTTGTAGATTTCAACGCATGAAACTTTACCGATACTTTGTAAAAGTACTGGTGTGCGCAAGGGGCACCACGAATAGAATTAAAAACGTATAGTGAAAACGATTAGTTGCGTGTAGCCTGAGATCGAGAGATCAAAGACGTGTCAAGGAGGTGCCGCATCATTGGATTATTCAGAAGACGTTCTAAGGTGTTCATGAACAGATTCTGAGGTGAAAGATGTTCTCTCGCTCACGCTTGGATTTCAGTTGTGCAGATTTAACGCCCCTTTCAACACTGTAAGGTTATTTAAGAGACAGGGATCACCGAAAAAACTTCCAACTCCGATAGGACTGCGAGTAGTATAAAAAAGGGGAATGAAGGAAAGAGTAAATGTAAGAAGAAAGGAAGGAATAAAGGAAGGGTACCAGGTAACTGAGAAAACAGACTGTAAGGCAGAAAATCATCTTCATTTTTCTATGGACACAGAAAAAGAATAGGACGAAAAGAAAAGAAATCTGAATTATCTGACTGGTTTATAAGTCAGTCTTATTCTAGAATGGCAGAACAATGTTTGCGGTGTAATAGCAAGGCTCTTTGCTGTTGCAGGCAGAAGAGATGAGTTCGGTGTCGGCGAGGAGAAGGTGGGTGTCTCCGTCTGTCTGCCGGGACGTTGTACCACAATCTGCCTGGGTTTGCTCCGACCTACAAGGATGAAGCTGCCTGCCTTCCAAATGATTTGAATTGTATCAATGGGGGTGTAACGCATTTTAGAATTAACGAATCAATCAATTAACTAGAACGGCAAAAAAAAAAAAGAAGATCAAGATGGCTCGTAAATAACAATGTGAATCTAAAACTTGATAACCTAGAACGACTTAATAAGAACTCTTCGTCAACATTAACATTACCCTGTTTTGAACTCAAACGATAAACGTATTTCCACCTAAATTGTTCTTTTCCAATCCGATTTTACTTTCTCTTTGCAGGTCACCGAAGGATAGCAACAATGGTTTGGCGCGAAACACCCTAAAAAACCGGAACGGGACGAGCTATTTTTGACGTCACTGCCTCCTTCAATAACCCCTTTCTTCACCAACAGACCCTCCAGTCATCAAATTTTCATCCAGATTTCCTCTCTCCAGACGGAAGAGGCGAAACCACATGTCTAGCAGTCTCGCTATCAGCGCCACCTTTTCGAGATGACGTCACCACCCACGGAAAACGCGAACGCCATGACGTCACCAGGCACGTCGTCGGCAACTACCAAGTCTTTTCAGGACCTGAGCTACATGCACCGACCGCCGGCCATCATGCCTAATTATGGCAAAAAATATGGAACTGGATTAAAGTTGAAGACTAACGTTCCCAGAGTTCTTCTGTATGACAACGTGACACAACAAACTGTGAGTTGTTATTTTTTCTTCTTTCTTTTCTTTTTTTTAAACGTATGCGTTTTTAAACCTAGGAACTGTGAAACGAAATGGGGCCCCAAGAACACTCTACCGCAACATTTGAGGGACACAAAGTCGGGGACAAAATCTAACATTCATTTTAAAACATGTTTTATGAAATGCCTTCTTGCTTGTAAGTATATAAAAAAAAATTAACAGTACATGTACTTTTAAAGTTCATATTTCACCCCCAATCTATTGATGAGTTGCCATTTAAAGCTTGCCTTTGTGCGCGAGCGTTGTCATACAAAGCATGCTTCGTTGTGTGGATTGTCTGAACCGTTTCTTAGAGGGATGGATTGAAATGATAGCTGCCATTCCTTGTACATAAAAATCGTGAAAGACCAGGCCACCTTTGTCCCTGACAGCACATGTCATGGTGCGGTTTGGTACCATTCGACCCAAATTACACCTAGCAAATCCAAAAATACAAATGGCGTCATAAAAAGTCCTAATACAACAATAGCAAGTTCAAATGTAAACACAGAAATCTCAAATGAGGGAGATGGAGGGGGAGAAGGAGAGGGAGAGGGAGAAGGAGAGGGAAAGGGTGAGGGAGAGGGAGAGAGAGAGAAAGAGAAAGAAAGAAAGAAAGAGAAAGAGAAAGAGAGAGAGAGAG
>NW_004797931.1:127608-131049 GCF_000002075.1 Aplysia californica | reverse complement strand
CTGGAGTCACAGCACACACACATTCACACACACCCCCCCCCACACACAAACACACACACAAACTCACACACACACATTACACCACCAAAACATAGTAGCCAAACTGTAAACACAGTCCAATGTCTATTACTCTTCCCCAGATCCTTGACGTGCAACTGTCAGGCCTGGAGTCACAGCAGTGCAAAATCAGTCGAGAGTTTGAGATGCACATAAGGTCCTTCCAGCAACAGCGACAATTTCGGGACAAAGCTCTGAAAAACCTTACCAAAGTCCACCATTCAGACGACTATGAAGAATTCGAGCGAGAATTTTATAGCAATTTAGACAATAATGATAATAGTTTCTTGCCCAGTATTAGTCTAAGTAATGGCAGTGCACTTAAAAATAAGCGCAAAAGAAAGAACAAGAAAACTTTAAGTGCCAGTTTTAATGCTCATGACAAACAGCATTATTCTCCTCAAATCAATGGATTTAGTGAAATTGAAAGTGAAACGCCCAGGAAAAATTCGAACACTCTCCCTGCCATCGACACAGCGTCTACTCCTTCTTTAGTCTCCGCTAAAGGCCAAGATCTAGAAGTGACCTCTACACAACATTTTGAGCCAAAGAGGCGCGTCGGTTTCCGAGTTGAGAAATCATCATCTGGGGTTACAAGAATTTTCCATGCTTTGCCAACAGGGGACCAAGCAGACTCGTCAAATGAGCCGACTCTTCAGAACGGAGAAAACTCACAAGAAAACCCGGAGAAAGAAACGAGGGACGCTAGTGAGCCGGATATTTCAAACACCTCGGTCCCGATGGATACTAGTGCTAGTGAAGCTGAAAACGTTCTTCTCACAGAAGATCCTGGTCATAGTCAAGGTCATGGTCATGCTGCTGACCAGGTGATGGAAAACGCCGACGTGTCTACAGGCGGAAAGCGTGAGCCTTTGCTAGACCGGCGCTTCGAGATGCTGAGGAGACTGCTGATCCCACAGGAACCACCCAATGAAGGTTATACAGAACTTAGCCCAAGTTTCCCTAGGCGGTACCCAAATTTGTCTGCCCTTGATGAGTTTGGTCGTATTCCTGTCGCTAGAGGAAGGAAAAGGAAGAAGAAGAAGGGAAAAAGGAAACTTGGTGACCTACAAAACTGCCTGTCTGATGACGACACTTCTTCGTTATCCGACGAGCATTCATCAGATTCCGAGGATGAAGAGAACCCAAATGCGTCCGAAGCTCGAGCGAACAGTGGTCTGATCAGATTAGGACAGTTCTAGCCGTCAGTGGGAGGAGTACGCCATGCTTTTGTAATGATCGTAAGGAGATTCAGGAGGCACACAACTATGTAAAAGTAGGAGAACTCAATTAGAAATATTTGATAACCTGACATTGATCAAAACAACATTTCTGAAAATTTTGCTTAGTATAGGTCACCTTGACACTAAGGTTATATATTATGTCGTATCGGGCGTCTCAGCGCTAACTGCTTTGCACTGAGGTGTGTTTTTTAAATCAGGTTTTAATTGTTTTTTTTATAGTGCTTGGTTACTCTGCTGTCCCGAGGTAGAACAACGCATCTGACGAAATCGACTTTTAGTTTTACTGGTTTGTAACACTAGGCTATCCTAGAATTACAACGTTCTATCTGCTCAGAGTACCTAGTTTTGTTGAGGAATTTGAGTTAACAATTTTTTTTGTTTTACAGCATATCAAGTTTTTCTGAATGCAATTTTTGAAATATCATGATAACGACTCCGAACGATTTTATGATTATGATAAAGCAGATAGAACATTTTGTTTCTGACCCTATGGTCTCCGTAACTCAAAATGGCTCAAAGTGTCATATAGAATTGTGTAATTCTAAGGTAGCGACTAGCCTTGCCCATATCCTTTTTTGTCACGTCAGGACTAAGTATCTACATTCGAAAAAGTAATTCCCACAGTGGCTCAATTGACTGATCTCATATAATAAGTGTCAAGAGTTTTAGGCTGTTTTCTCAAAATCATGAAATGTCCAGATGCGTCACTCTGTCTCTGGGCGGGAGTATGGTGCGGATAAACTGTGGGTTTTTTTATAGAGGTTTTACCGCGCTCGCAACTACATAGGGTCATATGAGCGCCAGGAAACTGGGTTTGAATAGGGTGCTCTCGTACTTTGATTAGTAGGGAAGTTTTCAAAATTTATCACAAACTTGGCTCGGACACTAAATTCAGAGGTCACGTCTCTTAAATACCTCGACAGAGTTGAAAGATTCGTCAAAGCCCATGGCACCACGTTTACGCGTAAATCTCTTGAAACTGCTTTTAACTGCACGCTTTGGCATAGTACTGAACTGTGACACTACATGTGTACAGCGTTTCTGTTAGCTAGTTGTTGACAATGAAAATAAGAGAAGCCTATCGTACCAACACAACTCAACAACATAACAATACATTTGGCCGTGTTTCTCTTATTTTCACCGTTCACAATTCACCGACACAATCTTTGGAGAACTATCAGAATTCGTCGTTATGCTGTTCTAGGCTAAACCATGCCACTTACTGTTACAGTTTAAAATCAAGTTACGTGTTTTTACGCCCCCATTGACACAATTTAAATCATTTTAGAGATGGGTTTCCGACTTTGCCTGTTAGGGCCAACCCGGGCTGAGAGGGATACAACTTCCCTGCGGAAAGACCGAGGTACACGATAAACATTTTCTCCCCACAAGGGAACCTAACTCAGTTCTACTGCGTGCAACAGCTAAGCTCCACATCGCTATCCTAACTCTATAACCGGGTAAAGACCGAGATACTCGAAAAAAATATCCCCCACCAAAGAATCGAACTCAGGTCTTTTGCGTGCAACGGCGGAGTACCGAATCGCTACACCACAGACGCCGATTCTCGATACGCATCGACAGAGGCTGACAAATTTTACAAGTTTTCTTGTAATTGCCATCAGTAAAACTTGTCCGATAACATTATTGTTACGCTCATAAGATAATTGCCCAAGACGTTAATTTTTGTAGGCCGGTTTGGAGTTTTTGGCTCCGAAATGAAGAGCAGAGCCAGCTTGGTAGTATTATAGATCTAGTTCGCTTGAACAAAAGAATACTCCTAATATACAATCAGTTGAGTGTACCAAAATTCAAACGTTTCCCAGAGTCGGTTGTTCGAAAGAAAGAGTTTTTAAAAATCATTTTTTTTTCAAAATGGCTAGACATGACTTTGGCACTTACCTTGTGAGCGTGGCGTTATGCACTGTGAGCTCTCATGACACCAACAGTATTTATTTATCTCGCACTCAATGTTCATTTATTATTATTTCCCTGTATTTTTACTCTACTATATTATTATTATGGCGTTGAGTTAGGATCTGTTTTTTTGTATATTTTCTTGCACATTCTACAGGTGTTACTTTTAAACACAAGTTATCATTTTAAGTTACCAGTTAGCTAAGATTCAATCAGAAAAACT
>NW_004797931.1:124497-126978 GCF_000002075.1 Aplysia californica | reverse complement strand
AGAGAGAGAGAGAGAGAGAGAGAAAGAGAGAGACAAACAGACAGACAGACACGCAGAAGAACAAACAGACAAAGACATATATCTCTACATTCACATACAGAGAGAATCAGGACAAAAAAGACAAACAGACAGACCGACAGAGTAATGGACAGAAAACAATGGAGGAAGAAAGAGATGTAAGAACTGGTTATATGAACAGAATCGGTGTTACGCCCTTTTACTACTTGCCTTTTTGCACTTGTTGCTTTGCAAAGAAAGCATTTCTGTGATATGTGTAGTGCACAATAAACAAACGTTTATATGGAAATGAGTTGTTTTTCTTCTTTTCTGTCTTATTGTTTAAATAAACAGTTGAATGTCTTACTGGCAGCTTATCACGTAATGCCTTTCTTCACAAAAAATGACACCTCTCTTCCAACGATGATGAATATTCATGCGATTGCGTTCAGCTTCTTACCATTTCTGTTTCTTTGTACGGTCTTCCCTCTCTCCAGTATTTTTTTGCACGCTCTCTACTCTCTCTCTCTCTTTCTCTCTCTCTCTCTCTCTCTCTCTCTCTCTCTCTCTCTCTCTCTCTCTCTCTCTCTCTCTCCCTCTGTTTCTCTCTCTCTGTCCTCTCCTTACCCTTTTTTTGTCTCATTGGGCAACAGTGTTCTTATGTTGCTGTTGCTTTAAAACATACCAATCTGATACTCTGTTGTTGTTGTTGTTGCTCTTGTTGCTGCTGCTGTTGTTGTTGTTATTGCTGTTATTGTTGTCGTCGTTGTTTTGTTGTTTTGTTGTTATGTAATTGTTGTTATCGATCCTGCAACAGTTAGGCTCTCGCCTTCAGTAGAATGCCATGCAGCGTTAAGTGCAGTTTTCTACAGTTGCTGTACTGTTCCATAGAGTGCATTGCTAATGTTAAGCCACACACATAAAATCAAGTACTTTCAATAATGTCAGCCATTTAGCCTTCTGTGATTTTCTCTGACATTCTGTATCCTTTATTCCATTCTTAGTTTTTCTAAGGTAAAATATTGATTTTACTACACTTCAACAGAGTACAACAAGTTAGATAGAGGGAACATCAGTTATACCAATCTATTCATTATTTCATCCATATATCTATCTGTTTGTCTATCTATCTATCTATCTATCTATCTATCTATCTATCTATCTATCTATCTATCTACATGTCACATGTTCCAAATGAATTGGTGGACTTAAATTTATAACTGATACAAAAGCAAAAAGACTCAAATGACAAAGAAAACTTGCCCAACACATAGATCTATTCTGGAATTAGTTGTCAGTCTTAAGACATCGATCTGCAAGTGACGTCACAATGACACTTTCAAGGGAAATTTTTAGGCTCTTTGACTTTCACTTTAAAACAGAACAGGTGAATGCCATTCTCACAAACGCGATGTGCCATCCCCGACAGCCAAGGTTGACAGTGATAAATGGGGGTGAAGTAACCCGCCCCCTCAATTATCTAAATCGTGCGAGAAAATTACAATCAATCTGTTGCACCAGAGTGTTGTCCGTTAACATGCAAATAGAGCAGGGCGTAACTGCACCCGTAGAGTGATACAGGTGGGCTGGAATCATTTCCCGTAGTTTTATGGCGACCGTGCTCTACAAGTTTAACACCTCCACCTTTTTTTTAAACCGCTGGGGTTCCACGCCAATATGGCAAAGGTTACAGAAGACATTCAATCCTTTGAATGTTTACGTTCAAATGTGATTAAAAGTTGGAGGCGTTGGGCCCTATTCTGACAGAGTATGTGGGTGAAGTCTCGCTTGCCTCAGATCTGCACTGGTTCAGTTATAATATAGCCTTGCACAGTGTTATGATAGAAATGTTAATACCATCTTTGAATATACACAGACTATTTTTAGCAAGGGACGCTTAAAACAATCAAAAGCAAATCTATCTATCTATCTATCTATCTATCTATCTATCTATCTATCTATCTATCTATCTATCTATCTATCTATCTATCTACATAAATATATATCTATCTATCTATCCATCTTTCTCTCTCTCTATATATATATCTCTCTATCTATCTATCTATCAATCTCTCTCTCTATCTTTCTCTCTATCTCTCTCTCTCTATCTATCTTTCTATCTATCTATCTATCTATCTATCTATCTATCTATCTACCTATCTATCTATCTGCAACGAACATAATATGGATTCCCCCAAACGCCGGGGTTTCTGGCGATTAACCAGCCCAAAGTGGAAGTATGTTGGCCGATCGGATATCGATTTCCGAAGCGTCTGTCCATAGACTCGACTAACGGGCTAAGCGAGAATACCGGAGAGTACGTTATTATTGTTATTTCAATATTCTGAATGCATTATGAGGCATACGATGGCTGTAAAAGGGCTAGTCATGCGTAGCCAAGCGCTGTGTTGTAATAACGAAACCATAATGGAAACCCCCAGTATAGAGAGATGAGAGTGTTATTGGTCTTTTAGCGTTGGTGCG
>NW_004797931.1:122642-124397 GCF_000002075.1 Aplysia californica | reverse complement strand
CTATCTATCTATCTATCTATCTATCTATCTATCTATCTATCTATCTATCTATCTACCTATCTATCTATCTGCAACGAACATAATATGGATTCCCCCAAACGCCGGGGTTTCTGGCGATTAACCAGCCCAAAGTGGAAGTATGTTGGCCGATCGGATATCGATTTCCGAAGCGTCTGTCCATAGACTCGACTAACGGGCTAAGCGAGAATACCGGAGAGTACGTTATTATTGTTATTTCAATATTCTGAATGCATTATGAGGCATACGATGGCTGTAAAAGGGCTAGTCATGCGTAGCCAAGCGCTGTGTTGTAATAACGAAACCATAATGGAAACCCCCAGTATAGAGAGATGAGAGTGTTATTGGTCTTTTAGCGTTGGTGCGTGTTGGCCACGAATAGGCAAAGAGGCCAGAAAGTGCCGGGAGGGAACTGAAATGATTGAGTGCTACCATATTGGGAGTGCTACCGTATTGGGAGTGCTTCCGTATCAGTGCTCACTCAAGGAAAATATAATTGGTTATAACTGACCTTGGGTAAATCATCATTACTTTGCCGCGGCTGCCTCTACAATTATAAGCCATTAAATCTATTGCTGTAAAATACAACTTCTCTTCTGGGTATTTCCGCAGCACTAAGGACTACAAAATCTCTGGATTAATTAGATTTCGCCAACAAAGAACAACGATTTCAGCTCTAAATTAGCATCTATTTAAATAGAGAAGTGAAGCTCCAGGAGCATGCAAAATATTATTATTATTATTTTAATTTTATTTTTTATTTATTTATTTTAAAACATTATTATCATTGCCCCTAACTTCAGTTCAAAACCATTAAAAACAAACATGCTGTTTTGGGTCTTCATCTATTCTCAATGACGCGAAAGTATTCCCCACAGTGATTTGAAGAGCAACGTCAGCTCCATCCATTGACAAGTTCCAAGTATCTCCCGAAAGCTATGTTTCATCAAAGACAGTAAAGTAAGTGTATGAGTTTTACGCCCCTGTCAACACTAATAGGTTGTTTAAGAGGCGGGATTCCCGAATGTAACGTCCGCCTCCTATAGGAAAGAGCCGGATGGGGTTGAGAGCCTTGAAAACTCCACGGCCCGAAGTCCAGAATGCCCCAGTCGTGGATTCGAACCAGGGGCATCCGCTCCGTTGTCCGAGCATGATACCAACTGAGCAAACGGATCACCCATCAAAGACAGTACACGGCAGGATAGTTCGCCCTCTTAAAATTGACATCGAAATTTATCCCGGAATATCGTAGTCATAGATGACGCTGTAAACCTTTCGTTTTGTTTCTCAAACAGAAGATCATTTAAATAAGAAAACCTTAGCTCCTGTTTTTGTATAATACTGCTGCCACTGCTGTTGCTCCAATCTCTCTAGTTCAACATAGTTCAAATGGCAATGTTTAAGGGAGATAATAAAAATATTGAACTATTCCAGTTTCAGACGCGTATAGTTTTCGTTAGGTCCCCTGTTCGTTCCTTCTCGTGTCAGCGTTGCGACAGACAATTGATACAAGTGAGGTGCAGCCAAGGAGATTAAAAGTAATGGAGGATGCTCTGTGGGCGGCACCGCACGCCTGATAGGAGCCGTCTCTCGCGGCGGAACTGTGGGCTACCTGCGCTGCGCGATTGCCCGACTAAGGAACTGAAATCTAGATAAGAAAGAAGGTTTTATTCCGAGGTCCTTCAGATTAGGCAAGTCAATTAGTAAAAATGCCTTGCACCTGTGTTGTATTTAAGT
>NW_004797931.1:120320-122542 GCF_000002075.1 Aplysia californica | reverse complement strand
TAAGAACCGATATGATGCTGCAGTGGACCGAAGTTTTCACAGTTAAGTTGTTTCCCTTTTTAAAAATTTGAATGAAAGTGTTTCTATGCCCCCAGCAACACAATTTAAATAATTGATATTCATAAGAGGCTGGCTCTGGCGCTACCTGCCAAGGCCAACCCAGGCTGAAAGGGATACAACACCCCAGCAGAAAGACCGAGATACTCAATTTTTAAAACGTTTTCTCATTCATAAATATATATAATTTTTATGAGTATATATATCATTATTATGTGTGTGTATGTATATACATATTATTCATTTTAATTAAAGATATTGCTTTCCTCTGTGTGTGCAAATTAGATGCTACTGTAGTCTAAATGTAGACATCTAGAGGCTCCATTAGAACATGAAATCAATACTCAACAACAATAATGATGAATATTTTCTATGTTAAAGAAACACCAAACCATATCAGATGAGGGGAGAGGGTAGGGTGGGGTGGATAAGAGTTTGAGTCTTGTTAGATAGAACTATACTCGGTTTAATTCTATTGTTGTAGTCTTCACCTAAGATCCCAGAATCAATAATTCCGGTTTACTTAAGATTCTGCTTTTAAAAGATAAACCAAACAAAGCAACAACAAATTTTACTACACAAGAGTCATCACTAAGAAGATAAATTATCCCCCTCTGGATTGTAATAAGGGATTAAAAACGCTGCTCTCCATATCATACTTTACTGAAACCCCCCCCCCCAAAAAAACAACAACAACCAAACAACAACAACAAAACTTCAAAGTTTATCCACGCTCATGCATGCGATCACACCTCCAAGGGTGCTGTTATCTCTTTTTTTATTTTTTAAAATTTGAAATCATTGTGCGCTCCACTTTGTGAAAACCAGGAAACAAAATTATTGTGATCAATAATATTATTTATAGACCAAGACATACTGCTAGCAATTAGATAAAGCAAACATCGACTCTCTTTTGTGTCCGCTATTCCTTACACATAAAGTTAGTTATGGAACACACCTAGAATCATGCAATCATATATCTTAAATTCAGTTTAAAAGTATATTTTTATCCATTTCTTATAATTGAATATTTTAGCATCTTGAAAGATTATCTTTATAATTTGGTATGTTTGATAATTTTATGTTACTCGGACACGTTTTCTTCTCATTTTACACATCTTTTTGATTTTTAAACTAGATTATAACATAAAACTCTTAAAGAATTGAACAGTCCGTATCACACACATAATTTTTTTTTCTCCCTGTCATTATCCGTCAGCCCGTCAGTTGATCACAATCTCTCTCTCTCTCTGTGTCTGTCTGTCCGTCTCTCTCACTCACTCACTCACCCTCTACTCTCTACTCTCTCTCTCTCTCTCTCTCTCTCTCTCTCTCTCTCTCTCTCTCTCTTTTATTTAATTTTTCCCATTCTCCTTCGTCCCTTCCCAAGGCCCGCCCCTCCTCTTTCATCCCAGCCCCATCCCCCCTTCCTTGCGTGCATTCCCCACCCCGCCCACCCCCACAACGTGGCCCAACCCGATAAGATTCTATAAAAAAAAGAAACGTCACAGTTCGGGATTTAGCCCACAGTCGGCGGCCATATTTGATCCCCACCGCGACGTACTGCTCGTGGCGCCGCGAAGAGAGAGAGGAGGCTCCATTAGTTCTAAGCTCTTTGGGTGCAGCAGAGAGAGAGATAGAGAGAGAGAGAGAGAGAGAGAGAGGGGGGGGAGAAAGAGAGAGATAGAGAGAGTGTGTGTGCGCGCGTGTGTGAAGAGAGAGAGAGAGAGAGAGAGAGAATTCAAGAGAAGGAGATTGATGCAGAGGTAGTGACTTCGCGAGAGAGGAAAAGAGAGAGATTCCTCTGACTCGAGGGACATACCGATACTCGACGACAGCACTGGACAACTTAGTGCACATTTCTGGCTGCTCGGACTGCGCGAGAAAACATCACCCTCAAGGACAAGACGGGCATGGAAACAGAATGTCTCGTTTACTCTGATTTTTTCGCGGGAGAAATACAGATCGTGGCTACCTGTTTATTGTCCAGAGACGTTCGACAAAATTTTCCCCCTGTTCAATCTCTTATGCTCTTTGTTTCGTGCGATAGAAGAGAGGGGGTGGATCCTACAAGACGCTAGTCGGGACTGGTTGATTATGATAAGTTCTTGAGCCAGCCGGCTTCGCTTTGAGGCGAGCGGAGCTTTCTTCCATCGTCCCGGGGG
>NW_004797931.1:109175-120158 GCF_000002075.1 Aplysia californica | reverse complement strand
CTATTAGGAGACGGGGGTGTTGTCTGCTCCGTAATATCAATATTGGATGCATCATTTCAGCGACAATAGCTTTTCTTTTTTCTTTTTTAAAATTATTTTTAAAAAAATTATCATTACTTACCGATGAAGGTGCAGAATACACTCATCCTTACGTTATAGTACAGTTTGAGATACGTTTAACAGGGGCGAAGGCTGACTTGTTTGACTGGGTAATCAAAGTGAGATGGGACCAGACAGGGTCTGGAGATATCACACAAGAAACTAACTCGAGGCGGCAATGCTGAGTTGTGAAGGAAAACAAATCCTGACTTCATATTGTATGCATGTTCAACCGCTAAAAAATAGGGAAACTATCTCATTAAATATTTATTCCAACAAACATCACATTTATCTTTAGATGTGAATACACAAACACAAAGCAAAGAAACAGAGATGTCAGTTCTACAGTATGTAATACCAGTGAGACCAAACTCTTTGGTAGAACATGACAATTATTAATGTTTTATTTTACATTTGGCTGTTTTTGTTTAGCGTTTCGCGGCCAGGAGCCAGTGTCATAATCGAGGTCACGATCTGATTATTGGACGGTAAAAAGTCGAGGAAAATAAAACAACCATTCACAGCAGTCAAGATATTATCAGGAGTTAGTTCCCCTCACATCTGTGAGGTAGACTCGACCAGTGTAACAGTTCTCTGACATAATCAGTGCTTGTGACTGCTTATAACTGTGGCCCGAAAGGGGTGAACAGGGTATATCTGGCAATGAAACAGTTTTGACTCTTGCACACATGTTCCCTTCAACTCTTTTGGTATACTCTTCCAGCCTCACAGTAAGCCTACTTAATCAAAGCTTGCGACTGCTTATGGAGTGGCACGACAGGGGTGAACAGGCTATTTCTGTAGCAATGAAACCGTTTTGAATGTTAGGCATACAGTTCATGGATGATTATGAGCGTCTTTTTACATTTGATTTATGAGGTTTACGTCTATGGGTGAATTTGACAAAGGAAAAGTTTCAAAATTAGGAAGGGAAGCAGTGATTACTTGATTATATAGACACTTCGCCACTGACGTTTAATGCCCCTTTAAATAACGTTACTTTATTATTCAAGATGCGGCATGTCCGGTCTCCAATAGGATCGAGTTATGTTGGTGAAGATCCTTGGACGTTCTGCAAATAGCCCACATTCAAGAAAGTCCCAAAAGGGATTCGACTAAGGATAGTGTGCGTTATAACCGAGAAAATTACCAACTGAGAAAACGTACCACCTGTTTACAAGTCATAGTTACCTCATGCTAGTAAAGGTTTATTTCGTTGAAGGAAATTGATGGCATAGATTGAGTTTTCACTTGAAAGAATCACATGTGATGTCTGTAAAAACCAT
Organism: Aplysia californica; assembly: GCF_000002075.1. Lineage (NCBI taxonomy): Eukaryota > Metazoa > Mollusca > Gastropoda > Aplysiida > Aplysiidae > Aplysia > Aplysia californica. The sequence goes on along the minus strand of NW_004797931.1, from coordinate 118,773 downwards.
ACGTGAATTTAAAGATAGGAAAGTTCAGGTATTGTACTTTTATTATAATGTCGAATAACATTTCTATAGCGCAAATTCCTACTCAGAACCAAGCTCTATGCTCTTTACAATCTCCAGTATTACCCCCAGAAGACCTGATAGAATTCTGAAACAATGTCAACTTCCTTGGAAGTTTGCAGAGCAAATATCCATTTTACAGGCGCTAACATACTGACTATATATATATATATATATATATATATATATATATATATATATATATATATATATATATATATATATATATATATATATATAATATATATATATCTGTCTATGGCCGGGTACCTGAGGAGAATTTGTGTAAAGTACTAGGTGCTTCCAAAGGACACAACGTCGAACCCCGAACTTGCAACATGACGATTACGAGTCCGTTGGCCTCAACCACTAGACCACCGACGCCACATTTTCATTTCAGATTTTTTAAAAATTGCTCTGAAACAGTAACAACTTTCTCTGTGCTTAAACACCGCACTGATACGTCAAGCAGGCCTCTATATCTCGTGCAAAACCCAGACCGATTGGGAAGTGTGGGGTAGCTTTAGGTGCTTCGCAGTTTCACACAAATGACTTGAGCACTATTCCTGCGTTGGGAGAGTTGTTATCAAGCATCTCAATCTTTCTGCTGAAATGTTATCAGCCTTTCTAAATTGTGTCGATGTGGGGGCCTAAAACACCCCAATTATAATAACCCACTCCTCCAAATAAAAAGACCCCCTCCCCCCAAAAAAATCCACAACAAAAACCAAAAAACCAAGCCTTGTGTACCCAGACGGCCTAAATGATTGATAGCTGTTTTTGAAGATGTTCTTTTACTTGCTGTAGATTTATAACAGTGACGCCATTGATATATTATGCAGCTTGTGTGCAGATACTGTGCACAGCTGCTGCTGTTTATCTAATTGCTTTTCAAGATTTTTAGACAGTTCACAGGTAAAATATTATTGCGATGTACTACTTTTGATACTGTTAAGATGCTTCTCTCTCTCTCTCTCTCTCTCTCTCTCTCTCTCTCTCTCTCTCTCTCTCTCTCTCCCCCTTCACTCTCTCTCTATCACTTAACCTCCTCTCTCTCACTCTCTCCACTCCTTTCTCACTCATTCTCTCCCTTCTCTTCCCCCTCTCTTCACCGTCTCCCCGGCCTCGACTCCGACGTGAGTCTTATTTTTATTCCCTTGCGCTCTTTTATCTTCACCCTTCACCTTCACCCCTCTGTCCATCAATCTCGCCTGTTTGGTTTGCGTGAGTTAAAGAAACGTTCTCGCAGACAGTGTCGGTTGTGGAGCCTTTGAAACAATACGACTGTGGCCTGAAATAACAGGTGGGTAGTGAAAAAGTACATCGTTCAATCACTCCTACGGTCACAGTGTGCACCTCTTTTTCATTCTCTTTGCTCCGGTCGTCAACCCACGTAATATTAGCAAAGTAAATGTCTCTCAATCTATAACCCATGGATACGCGTTGTGAATAAACAAAAACGATAGGTTGTAAGTTACGTTAGATGTACATAAATTGGCCCATTCGACGTTGTGAATATAAACAAAAAAAAAAAAAAGGTTGTAAGTTACGTTACAGAAATTGGCTCATACAATCTATAGCCTACTACAATGTATTACCTCAGTACACCTGAAAGAAAGCACAGTGAAACAATCTCATCTTCATGGAAAGATGACATTATTTTACAGGCACTAAAACACAACATACAGATAAGATCTTTCCCTGTCTATGACCATGTACCCATTTATACCAGGTCAAGTGAGGAAAATTCCTGTAGAGTGCTTTTCCATTATAGGCCTTTCCACAGGACACAACATCGGGTCGGACTGAGCCTCGAACCCCAAACCGGCAACCTCACAATTACAAGTACAAGCTGTGCTATCAAATAACGCGAAATCAACCAAATTGCGTCTCGCACGCTCATGTAGCCTTATGCTATGCAAACACAGTACAAGTCCTACCAAACTAAACTAATACGAGTTCGGTAGTCTTACCAGTATGCTGTACACAGGGAAAACTTACTGACCAGAGTTGTCAACAAAATGAATTCACGAGTATGCTTTACGAAATCCCCTTCTCTCACCAGGGCTGGCCTTAGAAAATGAGGGGCCCCAACGCAAAAAGGCATTTTATTTGAGCCGATGAGAGGAAGGTTCAATAGAGCACATACCAGAGAAGATTTTTTCCCCTTTTAGTAAGCACTTTACGGCACTTGCAACTTGGGTTTACTTTCGATGTCTATGGAGTTGCATAAACAAAATACAACATCATAAGCACCCTCCCTTTTTTTGGGTCTATGTCATAAAGAATGAAAACAAACTCACCACTTACTTGTTTGGTAAAGATTTTTTTCCGAATTAAATACGTCACTCATTTTTTTCTTAAATGTTTGTGTCTTTCATACCCTCGTATACACAGTTTAGATCATTCAGGAGGCAGACTGTCGGCTCTGATTGTCGGATCCAACCCGTTTTGTGAGAGTGATACAACATATCAGCAGAAAGATCTATAGATACTCAATGGAATTTTCTCCACACTCAGGTTTCGAACTCGGGTCTCCAGCGTGTGACGGCGAAGAACCTAACCACAGACGTTGGTGTTCGGTCATTGATATTCAGGAGTTTTATTCGAGCCCATGAGAGAAAGGTTCAATAGAGACAAGTCCAGAGACATTTTTTGTTTTCCTAAACATTTTACGGCACTTGCAGAAAAATTAGGTCATATACGTGCCGCTGATTAGAGGTGTTACAAGGGAGTAACAAATACAAAAAATAAAAAGAAGACTGAGAGATGAGGACGATAGAAGTTTGATAGGAAAGAAGGATGAAGCCACACCAGAGCACCCGCCAACCATCCGCTGACCAGAGAGGGCGGGCACACTGCAGAGGAATCGGCTCTGTCGGACGAGGACTGGCTCCGTCTATAGACAATCTACAAACTGTTGTAGTCTAGACGCGTAGTTAAGAACGTATAGGTTGTAGTCTATTCGCGAGGAGCAGGTGAATGGAGGTCGCCGCTGCGCCACTGATAGGCCTGCTCCTTTATCATCCCTCTGCTGTTTCTGACCAGCGTCCTTGATGTTGCGGTTAGCGCTTCGCCGTCGCACGTAAAAGACCTGAGTTCGACTCCCGCATGGGGGGACTTTTTATTTAGAATCCCAGCCCTTCTGCTGGGTGTTGTATCTATCTCACTCGAGTTGGCCGTACCAGCCAGGGTCGAATCCTATCTCCTAATGGTTTAAGATGTGTAGATGGATGTGTAAAAACCTACATTTAACCCATACAATTTCGCACATCTTTTGAAAGGAAACAAAGAGAGGCATACTAAAAGAAGACAGCGCTAGCAGTTTCAATTGAGAGATTTGTTTCACAATTATGTACTGCATATTTATAAATCAGAATAAATTAGTGCAAAAATAAGTTGTCCACCTTTGGGCCCCTCTCCGAAGCGTATTTTACGGGTTTTGTGGAAGGACACTTTGCGCTGCTCACATATCTGAGGTTGCACCAAAGAAATGATTTAGTTTATTAGCTATATTTTTTATCAACAATTTTCTGTGGCTTGGAGATCGACCGTAACTTTTACAACCTAACAAAAAGAGGTTATGTTTTGTCACGTTAGCCTTTGCCTGATAAACACGGTGGGCATCTCAATCTGGTAGTGAGTAGTGAGCATCATTTTGAGTTTGGGGGGTCTCGAAGGGTATTGGGGGTTTAATTCTCGTAAAACAAAATAGTATGCTACTTTAGACTCAGTTGACTTAAATAATCCCCTTGGCAATTTATGGAAATCAAGAATTCAAGAATTTGGGGGTCTTGATGAGAATTGGGGGTATACTTCACGAAAAACAACACAGTAATATTATGCTACCTTATTCTTAGTTTTGGGGGGTCTCGAAGGGTATTGGCGGTAAAATTCACGTAAAACAAAATAATATGCTACGTTAGGCTCAGTTGATTAAAATAAGACACTTGCAATCGTCGGAAATCAAGAATTCTAAGTATGGGTACTCTCCAGCAGAGTACCCGTTCAAGTACATACGGCCAACACTTTCAGCTCATGAAGCAGCACACATTTTGAGACTTTATGACTTGCTGGGGTCCAAATAATACTTCCTTGATCTCTTCAAAAAAGTGTCTGCATTGAAACTATCAGGCACCCTTTGCTAACCTGCGTCTACTAACTACTCGACTACCACGCCCTCCTCACTCCCTATTTTCAAATCTGCAAGCCCACGCATGAAAAGGATAGTGGAAGCACTTGATAATCGGAAATAATTTGTATTGTTATAAAGCAAAGGCAATAGAAAGCCACTTAGAGGATTGCTAATATTACAGTAGGCTTGTTTAATCCGAGCACACAGTTAGCGACTTCATCTAACAGCTTAACAGTGAACAAACACGTCGCATGCTCTCAGGTCTGAGTGCGAGGACGCAGCTATAAAGAGTAGTGTCCACTGCTTCATTTCTCCTTTATTCCGGACCGCCTCATTGTCGAGGAGCCTCTCAGCAGGTGATGGATCAAGACTCTGCTGTAAGGACGGGCGGGGACAAAAGACCGGGTGTTTGGGTAGAAAATGGAGGCTGGTGCAGACCGGGTCTTGTCCGCGAAAGGCGCTGACGTAGAAGGCAAATAGAGGCCTTGGGGGATTAGAAAGTATGGCAAGCTTGACTGCTGAGAGGTTGGCTGACAACAGGGCGGTTCACATGCATAAGCAGGTTACGTAGTAGATGGCGTAAACGAATTTGAAGAAAGCGAAAGAAAATAGGGGTTAGTGAGGAGACGAATAAAAAGGGAAAAGGAAGCAAGACGAATGCTGTTTGAGACAAGTCTTGAGATGTCTATCATGCTCTTATGATAAATCATTTTGCTCATCATATTGCGTCTCGGGAATCGATCATCACTTTATCAAATCTATATTTGTCTGTTCTTTTTGATAAATTCAACCGTAACAGTTTTGAAAAATACCACCTTCCAACACTTACCCCCCCCCCCCCCCCCCGCTGTATATTGCCATTATAATCTCGGAATGATATCACTTCCATTTCGAGGACACTTGACATGTTATGTTGTGCTCTAGGTAACAATAGCTCCATTCTATGCATTCATTTACCCCCCCCCCCCAAACCCCACTTTCGCGTTGTCTCCAAATTATTACAGACAGCGAACTATACATTGTCTTCATCAACCATCCTTTTACATCAGTTCCCTTTTGGTCTAAACACCGTCTGTAGTGTTATGATTTAACTTTTCGCCTTTCATGGTTGTTGGGAGGATATTTTATCAAGTATCTCCGTCTAACTGTTAGGGTTTAGTAATTGTATTCTGTACAGCCATGGAGTACACCAAAACAACAACAACAACAACAACAACAACAACAACAACAACAACAACAACAACAACAACAACAACAACAACAGCAAAGCAATGAATTAAGTGGTTTGGACACCTTATGAAAATGGGACCACAACAGTCAGCCTTAAAAGCCTACAGTATGAAATAATTCAAAGGGTCCAAAGCAAGAGGAATACCCCCCCCCCCAAAAAAAAGGAACAATATAGCGAACTAAAAGGCACCGCACCTAGTCTACGTCCGGCACTTTGCTTTTTTTTTTTTTAGTAGAGGTTTTACTGCGCTCGACACTTTGCGGTATAATAAAGAACCGCAAAAGTAAATAAAGCAAGTGTCCTGTAGACCACGGGTTGGTCACGCCACAGAGGGTCGAGTCAGCCCGCCTCCTAAGTAACCTGAGCTGTGTTGATAGGTAATGACGTTATGGAATATTTTCAATCAACGTAAATTGATTTGCCTAGTAACGACATGAATGACCTATTTTTATTGCCTTCAAAAGTAAACATTTTAAAACTTCAATTAATGCAATCGGGCAACCTTTAGTGTTCTGTCTAGTGGTATTTCTTTAAAAAATAAATAGATGTGACTGAACATAAAAATAAAAAAAATTAAAGGGGGGAGGGGTGAGTGGTGGTGCTGGTGTTGATCTTACTTTGCATAAGGAGTTAAAATAACATTCACTCTGTCTCATTTTCCGGTCATAGAAAGTAGCCTTAACCTACATCGGACTGCGCCAGGGAACACAATTCACGCCCTGATGCTTGCGGTATTAAGGACTTTTTGCTTGCTAAAGCAGAAATTCAAAGACGTCCTTGGAATTGTTCATCTTGTGTGTCTTTAAAGCCATTCAAAAAGTCCCTATTTGCCTGTTTGTTGCTGTCTTCGTGGTCGTTTGTAATAGTCATCCTTGTTTGTCTGTCAGACACTCTATGTGTCTGAGTGTGTGTCTGTGTGTGAGTCTGTGTGTGTGTCTGTCTGTGTGCATGTTTGTCTGTCTGCGTGTCTGTCTGTCTGTCTGTCTGTCTGTCTGTCTGTCTGTCTGTCTGTCTGTCTGTCTGTCTGTCTGTCTGTCTGTCTGTCTGTCTGTTCACAAAAAGACATTGTTTCCTTTCTTATCACGACCTTGTTATATCTCTAGCTTCATCCATCCTCATCAGCATATTGTTAGCCTACTTTCTTTTCACAATCCCCCCAAATTGTCTCGCTCATATTTCACTCTTCTCCTCTCGCACACTTGTCTCTTACTGTCCTCACCAACCCCTCGCTCTCTACTAGTTTAGAACTCAGTTTGTATCTCATCACCTCCTTATCTTCCCTAACTCCTGACTTCACGACGAGCCCCTCAACGATTTTTGGTTCGCTTCTACCCCAACTGTCTCTTCCTTAACATATTTTTCTCTCATCAAAAGGTACATTTTGTTTTCTCTCTATTACTCCCTTTCTCTGTTTTTCGATCTTTCTGTCTTTCTGTCTGGTTGCTTCTCTGCCTCTGTCTGTTTGTCTGCCTGCCTGCCTGCCTGCCTGCCTGCCTGCCTGCCTGCCTGCCTGCCTGCCTGCCTGCCTGCCTGCCTGTCTGTCTGTCTGCCTGCCTGCCCGCCTGCCTGCCTGCCTGCCTGTCTGCCTGTCTGCCTGTCTGCCTGCCGGCCTGTCTGTCTGTCTGTCTGTCTGTCTGTCTGTCTGTCTGTCTGTCTGTCTGTCTGTCTGTCTGTCTGTCTGTCTGTCTGTCTGTCTGTCCTTTCTTCTTTCTGCCGCACCCACTCCCCTCCACTCTCTCTACCTCTTCTTACTCCTGATCTCCAAGTCACTTGTCTTATGTCTATACTGAACGCAACACAAGGTACGGTATGCTGGTTTCTTAGTTGTTGTTGTTGTTGTTATTGTCGTTATCGTCGTCGTCATCGTCGTCGTCGTTGTCATTGTTGTTGTTGAGTTGATACTCCCCGCTTGTCAACCCCCTCCTTTCCGCCCCTCGCCCCCCTCCTCCCACGCTTCGTAGACACGATTAGGTCATTCCGAAAGCAGCAGAACTTTATTGACAAGATTAAAGAAAAGAAGAGGGAAGATATATGGCAGAAGCAAATCCCTTCTCAGGTAAAAAAAAGTACGAATGGAAATACCAGGCATATCGTGTATTTGAACATGGATGCTTATAGATGTTTTACTGTACTTGAGGGGGTTTCTCCTTCTGTGAGGCGGGTTTATTTTCCCCCTCTCCAACCCACTTGGGAAGACGAAGCACAAAATGGATTACACGAATTTGACTTCTTCTTCTTGTTCTTCTTGTTCTTCTTGTTCTTGTTCTTGTTCTTGTTCTTGTTCTTGTTCTTGTTCTTGTTCTTGTTCTCCTCCTCCTCCTCCTCCTTCTCCTCCTCCTCTTCCTCCTCCTCCTCCTCCTCTTCTTCTTCTTCTTCTTCTTCTTCTTCTTCTTCTTCTTCTTCTTCTTCTTCTTTTTCTTCTTTTTCTTGGGAAGAAATGTTCTCTTTCTCTGCCTTTCACATTCCTCCCTTCCCTCATCACAACGGAGGTACCAATTAACTAAGTCAGACAGGTGATACTCTACAGCATCGCTAACCAATGTCACAAGAATTCCCCACAGATGAGTCCCAGGGTTTGGTGAAAAAACTCGTATACCTCAGTGTATGTATGCAGTGTTCCCGTGCCTGTGAAATGCATTAGAGGTAACACCTGCAAGGAGAACTCTTGTGCTATTTATATCCCCCATCGCAGCGCCGTTGTAAGTAATTATAGATCGGGAATCATAGCAATTAGGAACACCCCGCAAGTGTTTAGAGAGACACAAAAGACCTGGCTGGATGGGGTTAAAACGGTTCTGGAACAACATAACATATCATATACCCTACACACCTAGCACAGGACCAAACGTTCCCCTCCCCTCGACATCCTAAGGTTAACAGAAGAAGGAAAAAGTAAAAGTACACACAGAGTGGATTGTCCGGATGACGAAAATGTTTTGACAATAGCCAACACGTAAGGAGGCAGATCAACCGTACACATATAAGAAGAATGAAAAGAATGTTGGAAAAGTGTTTTTACGCCCCCATCGGCACACATTAGATGATTTAGGAAGCAGGCTTCGTTCCTGCGTGTCCGGGCCAACCTGAGCTGAGAGGGATGCAACGTCCCTGCAGAAATACCAAGAAACTCGATAACAATCACGAAACACGAAAATCAAACTCGGGTCGTCTTTGTGCGTCGGTGAAACGTCTAACCGTTACACCACAGTCGCCGTTACAGAGAAAGACGAACCTAAATGTGCAGAGAGTTGACCTGTGCTATCCAGTCACACGCTCAAATACAAGTACAAAACAAACTCCCCCAAGAGAAAAGCTGACACAACAAATGCTTACAAATGCTTGCAGGGCAACTTACAAAACACTTGCATTTAAGAAAGAAGATTTATTAATTTTATGGCTTTTGTTCATTTGCATATGCCATTCGAAAACCCAGGAGCTCAATTCCAATAGACTTTGCATCATAATCAAAGGCATTTGTTGACAGAAGACAATCTATTCAACAATATGTAAGCATCTGGCCGTCTTTTCACTTACTGGTCTTATTTCCAAACTTACGCAAACAAAAAAGTAGCCTTCAGTGAATTTTAAAATCTAATAAACTAAGATTTATGAAACTCAGGAACGCGCTTTTACTCTTATACCTGCTCGGTAACTCAATTCTCGGGACTGGCAGTGAAGTTGTTAATAGGCAGGTGCTTACGAAAAGGCAAGAAGACTATACGTGCTCAATAATTAATATACAGTAAATGTTCATTGGACAATATTGGCCGACATACACAACAATTGCTTAGAAAAAGCTTACACGCCCCCCCCCCTCAAAAACAAGAAAAAATCAAACACTCCCACCCTTCCCCAAACAAAACAACAATCCCAAAACAACAATCAAGTACGTATAAGACCAACATGTTCAAAAACTCATATGTCAACATAAGTATTGACAAACTAAAAGCTTGCACGCTCACGCAGCCTTAGATTTGTAAATTATATTGTTATGGAAAAGTTATTGCTATGAGATTCTCGGAAAGTGAGTAGGAGCTTCTCCTGTCTTTGTTTCCTCTCTCCTCTACTTCCCTCCCATCCTTTTTCATTCTCCTCGTTTTCTCTTCCTGCCTTTCTCACCAAATCAAAGCGAACTCATGCTTGCACACACACACACACACACACACACACACACA
>NW_004797931.1:106770-108908 GCF_000002075.1 Aplysia californica | reverse complement strand
ACACACACACACACACACACACATACACGCACATCCACTCAGACGCAGATCAATAAACTTTAACATTCATGTTAAAGTTGATCAGATATTTATATTATATAAACATCTTGTTTTCTACCTTGTCATGCGTATTGACTAGCCTACAGAGGCTATTTGAATTGAGTAAGCTTTCTTATCGCTATAAATGCCTTTTTTGTTATTTGGTGTTCTCAGAAGTCTGTAAATTAAAGTGTTTGAGTTGTGTGGGGAGTTGCTGTTAACCCCCTTTTCTTTGCGACCCTGGCGTTGTACAAAGAGCAAAACAAAGCGAATGAAGATTATATGCTTAATGGAAAGTTTGTTTCTGCTTTTTAAAATGATTAAACTGTCCTTTGTGGAACTAAGTTAAGTTGTAAGTTATTGCTGTATGGTATTTTCAAAAATATGTAGAAATTTAACAATGCGCTATGTTATACCCCCTCTCTCTGCCCTATCACTGAAACTCCGTGACTTCCTTTCTTTTTGCCTTTCTCCATTACCCCACTCTCCTCCTCCCTCTCCTCTATCCCACAAAAGGAAAACAAAACTCAACATGTGAAACATTAAAACGCCCCCTTCCCCCCAATCCTACCAGTAACAAAAAGCACCCAAACGCAAGAACAAAACGATTGAATTTGCAGATAGCTGTAACACAAAATACTTTTTCAAATTCATATCCTCTTGGACAACTTCAGACGACTTCATGAGATAAGAAAACAGTTAAAAAGAAAACTAATTATACATTTTCTTAAAATAGAACGAACTTTTCATTGCGCACGCCACAGTTAGATCTTCCTGCAATGCGGTCATGCCACATTTCAATATTTTATTGCCATAGAATTTTATTACGCGTAAACCATCGTTCTGAAGTGCAGAGCCTTGTTCATCATTCAGAAACAAGTTCAGCCAATAATTGTTTTGAGTTTCTAAAAAAAAAGTAACGTCATGAGTGCTGACGTACGACAGTTACATTTGGTTGGTTACAGTCTTAAGTTTTGACGTTACACGTCCGTCAATCCTGCTGCAGAAGACAGTTCCACCCCACTGATTTATGGGACTCAGGATATGCTGCTGCTTTTTTAGAAGTGTGGAATTCTCTACAAGATAGCTACAAAATTTGGACAGGCCATATTATTGTTCTCAGTGCTAAAATGCTTTGGGATCTCTGAAATGTTTATTAGGAAATGCTCAAGAAGGATGGAAGAATTGGCTCTAGGCAGAGGGGAACAATATTATAAATTTGTTCACTACAATAGCTCTTAGCTGACAGCAGACATAAACATTTCTCATAAACGACTAGCATGCCATGCGAAATGTCGCGGCAAAACCGTATACACAACAAAAAGACAGACAGGTAGAGAAATAAAAGTATAAGAGCTGCCATTGGTATAGAGTGCTGCCTGTATTTAATTTTATAGAAAAGCAATGAATAAAATAATTTGACCACTTGTTACGAATGCCAATCCGTCAGGTAGCCTCGAGAACCTATAACTGGGTTATCAGGATTAAAAGGGAGAGATAGATTGAGGGAGTCAAAGGAACCCCGAGAAACAGCATCTAAATGGTCTACCATCGAAAACAGCATCTAAATGGTCTACCATCGAAAACTGCATCTCCCCTAGACCCTCAACGGCAACAAAGGATTAAACATGAAAATGAAATGATGACTCTACAAATAAAAAAGTATTTCTGCTTATGCCGAAGTATTCCAGGTTACAAATCAATCTTAAACAAAATGTAGAATTATACACATTTTACGTTCATCAGTATGCTTTTCTCACTGAGGAAGAGTAATGGGAAAGAGACAAGTGGTATAATCAGGACCTTAGTATGTCGAGGCAAGTGCTGACGCTAAGTCTAACACGTTATGCCACTTGAAAGGTAAAGTCCTACCGAACTCAGGGCCTGTCTGCCAGTTTCTGACGTCTTGGACATGATCTGCGCTCTAACCTCGGAACACTGAGGTCCAACAAGGTTTCAACCACCCTAAGAGTCTAAGAATGCTCAAGAAAATTCCCCACTGTTGAAGACACAGACAAGGTGGCAAACACAGCCGATCTGAAACCTCTGTTTTATGTCTCGTCTCTTTGAGAGTTGAGAGCGAGAGAGAGAGAGAGATG
>NW_004797931.1:104098-105499 GCF_000002075.1 Aplysia californica | reverse complement strand
CCTTCCACTTCTCCTCCCCCTCTTCTGCCTCCGCCTCCTCCCCTCCTCCTCCTCCTCCTTCTTCTCCTCCATCTCCCCTCCTCCTCCTCCTTCTTCTTCTCCTCCATCTCCCCGTCCACTTTTCCTTTCCCCTCATGCTCCCCCACCTTCACTTGCTGTACTCCTTTTTCTTGTTCTCCTCCTAATGATCTTTCTCCTTTTTGAACCCTATTCCGTTCAATTCGTTATATTTCCCACCTTCAAGTTAATGCGAAACTCTACCTGCCCGTAGTCTATACATTTCACCAGATTTCACCCGTTTCAAGGCCTAACCAGTATCAGAACTCGTTAACGAGAAGAGCTGAAGGGATTAAGTCTAAATAGTTCATCACCCTACAACCTCCTTACCTGGCACTTTACTGTAACATCTACCCCTCTCTTTTTTGTTCGCGACTTAAAGAGGGAGAAAAAAACAACAACCGGCTGAATTTTTTTATAGGGGAAGCTAGTGATGGTTGGTGGAAAAGAACGAAATAAAGTAAACTATTTCCATGCCAGCCCACGATATACAATGTCGTCAACATCCGGTGCCTGGCATCGGAGCCTATCGAACCTCTATCGTTGGTGTTGTATTCCGTCCTTAGTTCCCATCATTCTCCGTGCTCTGACATGTTTATGAACATTTTTTTGTTGGAGATGAGGGTCCTGGAATGAAATGAGTATAGTGACTAAATTTTTTTCAACACCTCTTTTAACATACAACACAAAGCGCTGATAGAAACTTTGAAAACTCTCTGGTATAGAAAGTATGAACTCTTTTGGTTCGAGGAGGACCCATATCTCCGATCAGAAGAAGACCAAAAGCGATGTTACTGCACATTTCCAACCATCATACAAAAAACATCAGAAATATAAAGTTACGTATTTCGGAGCGTGCATGTTATTGCCTGCTCTTTTAAAGTTTGAGATAAAGAAAACAGAATAGAAAAATCTGTATGACTTAGGAAGTTATACCTCCTTTTTTATCCCAACAACAGGGATGAATGCTGGCAGGACTCAAACTCTCAACCCCGTCAGCATTTTGACCTCACCATGTTAGTGTTGTATTTATAACTCAATGTGTTGAATCTTCAGCTTTGGTGCCAGATGGTTTCTGTGGCCCAGAAGGTGATACGTTTTATCTGTCTCACCTTAGTTTGAGGTTTAAATTGGGGGAGGGGTAAGAATTATAGTTTTGTTTTTTTCTAGAACGTTTCTTCCCGTCCTGGTGTCTTGACGTTTTGACGGGGGGCTAAGTGCCGGGTCTTCGAAATGACCTGTGTTGTGTTGGTAACGTGATAACCATGATGATAGGTTTAATAATATCTACAAGAAGAAGAAGAAGAAGAAGAAGAAGAAGAAGAAGAAGAAGAAGAAGAAGAA
>NW_004797931.1:101200-103738 GCF_000002075.1 Aplysia californica | reverse complement strand
AGTAACAATAACAACAACAGCAACGTCAATAATAGACAGCAGCAGCAGAGGCACCCCCACCACCACCATACCAACAACAACAAAAGTAACAATATAAAGATTGTGATCTCACAAGGTAGACTTGGCTACCAGCCTACTTTATCGACCTCAGGTCACAGCTCATCGACACTGGCACACCTCACAGCTCCATCCGGCACGTTGTTTCACGTCATTATCTTCTATTTCGTCCCTTTGACGATCCTCTTTTTCGACTTCCTCATTCAGTCATCCGTGAGCCTTTTCTTTCATGATTTGGTGAACATTAAGTTATATAAATATATAGTTATAATATAAATATAAACCCCTTATCAGTAATAAGCGTCTGTCGTGCACTGTTAAGTTTAGGCGCTTTGCCGCAAACATGGAAGGCTTGAGTTCAATTCGTACCAAACGTTTATTTCTCTATTGAGCATCGCTGTGTTTGTACAGGTACATGTGAGGCATCGTGGTGAAATCAGGCGCTCTTCAAATTAATGGTATCAAAGAAACTGGTAATGTTGCCTCTGAACTCAGGGTACCCTCGCATACTTCAATCGCATATATACATATACATATACGTATATACATGTATATATATTGACTTCTATTTAACATAGACGAATATTTGTTTCACCAAAAGCAAGGCAAATGAACAGGTCTTGAGATGATACCAGTAACCCCATATGCCCAAAAATTGACGAGCGCCTGATTCCACCACGTCATGCCACATATCTCTCGACCTTCTCAGTGGTGTGGCCCCACCGTTCTGGTCTTGTGTCTATGCGTTGAAACTTCAGCTTTGGCGCCAGACGGTTTCTGTGGAACAAAAAAACAAACAAACACCCCCCTCCAAAAAACAACAACAACAAACAAACAACAATAACAGGAACAGTAACAACAACAAGAACAACAGCAGCATCAACAACAACTCACTCAGCCCGAGTCGACCCTGGCAGGCACGGTAAAAACCGCCAGTTTTCTGAATGATCTACACTTTTGACTCATGGGAGTGTAAAACATTCACACCCCTTTCCCAGTCCTAGCATTTGACATTCGACTTATCAGAATGTGTTTACTAAAAGAGATATAGGGCATTGTGTTAAATAAACAGTACAACTCTTGGCAACATCCTCGCATGGGATTTTAATTCTCTTGAGAACCAAACTGAAAAATATATATCGAAGAAGGAAAGGATCATCTGAGTCATTGAAAATCGTCTGCGTCATTGAGAGTGTCTTCTTTTGAATAAAAATATGTAGACCGGGGTCAAATTGTTTATACATCGACTGTTTTTGCTCTATTGGTTTAATAATGTCTACAAGATATTTTTGCTGCAAAAACAAAAACAAAAAAAAACGAAACAAAATGGTGAGAACTCCTGTAGAAGTGCGAATACAAAAAGTTTAATCTTCTTGTGCACTCCGAATGCGAGTGCACGAATAAAAAATGTTAGATACATTTGTGGCAGGATAAAATACGCTTAGGTAAGAGGACCAGATAAGATTGGCAAATAGTTACCTGTCCATCAATGGGTGAAATGTTCCTGTCCAAGCAAGCGCGCTCTGGTGCATGTTTATGTGTTAGAATGGATGTATTAGTTTGTATGGATGTGAGTTGGTGTGTATGTTTGTTTGTCCGTGTTCGAGTCTGTGCATTGTGCATATGTTTTATACACGTGTGTTTGTGCGTGTATGTGTGTGTATGTGTGTTTCTATGTGTGTGTGCGTGTGTGTATGTGTGTGTATGTGTGAGTATGTGTGTATGTGGGTGTGTGCGTACGTCATGTATTTGTATTTGTGTTGGAAACAAGTGCCTTGGCCCCCTCCAACAAGAAGGGTTTAGATGGCATGGATGGACTTGGAACGCTTCTGGTCTTGAGGTCCACTTTACGTTTTTCCAGAAAACAGCAAGAAAACGGCCACGTTTCGCCAGGTACAGAGTGGATAGATCTAATATTAACATATTCATTAGGTAGCCAAGTAAAAGGAGCAAACTATAGCAGAAGGTCAAACAATATATGGAATTTGGAATATAATTTTAAAAATATTTTTTAAAGGTTAAACTGGATACACATAGTATGTGGACAAGGATTGTGTCTTTCACACGGCATTGATACTTTTTGGGAGAAAAAACCCCTAGTATTGCTATTGAACTTTGCGCCTGACCGAAGGGTAGCTAGGCTAATCACTATTCGTCGAACTTCATTTTATAAGTGATGAACTTTAGCCAAGAAAATCCCACATGGAATTGAGCCTATCAGGTACACGTAATTGGTCTATTCTGACTGTTCATGAACTTATACCAAACGACACGTCTTTTTGCTTTTTTCGATTGGTGTTAACACGGTTTTCAAGGGGTGGGAATAATATAGGGGAAAGGTTAATGTCTTTCTTGTCGCTTCTCTCGGACCCTTAACTTGTGGACCACTTTTCCAACTAATTATATTGTATATATAATATACCTCTCTCTCTTCCCTCTCTCCCCCACTCTCTCTCTACCCCCCTTCCCCCATCCCCTCTT
>NW_004797931.1:97686-98843 GCF_000002075.1 Aplysia californica | reverse complement strand
CTCTCTCTCTCTCTCTCTCTCACTCTTTCTCTCTCGCTCTCACTTTATTTCTGTCTTTATATGCCCTCTCCCCTCCACCTTTCTCTATCTTTTTTCTATCAGTCTGTCAGTCTATCGTTTGCTGTATATCCATATCACTTTGTACTGTTTCATTCCCTCTCTCACTCATTCTATCGCCCCATCCACTACCACACGCCACCACTACGATTCAGAGAATACATGTTAACAAAAATAAATGAAGTTGTGTCATGTAAGGGGCCCCCAAAAGGACAGTTGCTCCATATTAGGGTCACGAGTAGTTTATTCGAAAAACTTTGAACAGTGGATAAACAGTGAAAGATTTCCTTCTGACCCCCGAACGACGGCCGGGATTTTAATCTCTATACAACCAGTTTAATTTGTATGACCAGTGTGATAACACCGTATTAGATAGCGGCAAGGAGACAAGGAAGAGAATTGCCTTCCCTGTAATCTCCCCCTCGCCGGGTCCCTTACTGCCAACTACACGAAGTGACCTCAGATAAAGCCACTAGTCTCACCGAGTTATCCCCCCTTGGTGGTCCCATCCAGCCCAGAGACTGCGGCGGTCAGTTCATTTCCGGGCAAAAGAGGCTATCTGATAACTTGTCATCGTCAGCTTTGCCACGCCTGTCAGTCGGCTTGGGGCTGCTTGGTGCGGGTTCAAAATTCCCACTGCTCCGGACCCACAAACTAGTTTAGTAGTTTAATCTTTTAAGAGCCCGAGCACTAGGGCTGTGTCCGTTCGACTCTTGTTATTCAACATTTACGATTTTTTAAAAGCTGTTCATAGCTGTTAGAAGAGTGGCAATACCATTGAAATGCCTTATGATTTTTACGGATAACGAGTTGAAAAATTAGAGTATTAAAAAAAAAATGTTTACTCGTACAATCATTGAGGTGAATATAGAAATACTTTGTACTTAATGATTACGAGAAACAGTGATAAGCGGAGCCAATTAAAATTTTGGAATACGTCTCTAAATGGCTCTCGAATATTGAAACGCCGACGGAATTAGCTTCCTTGTAATGAGTTGATTTTTGCCTCTGTCTGTCTGTCTGTCTGTCTGTCTGTCTGTCTGTCTGTCTGTCTGTCTGTCTGTCTGTCTGTCTGTCTGTCTGTCTGTCTGTCTGTCTGT
>NW_004797931.1:95222-97093 GCF_000002075.1 Aplysia californica | reverse complement strand
CCAGTGGCACACGATATTTGAATAACACGAATGGTGACATCACAAAGCGAGCGTTGATGAAGTTTTGTCTCCACTGAAACGCACAGCATAATCCTGAATTCATTCGCACCCGCACAGCGCTTTACCCATTACCCTTTACCCTTTACTCTTTTCGCTTTACTCTTTACCCTTCCGTTTACCGCACACACTGAGCCTAAAGCGGCTCGGTATGGTACAGGTTTAACATCTCTTATGACTTTATCGAGTTATTCACAGGACGTGACCTTCTAATCTGAAACCCATCTCCTATAGGACCAAGCCAAGTGGATGGAGCCAGGCGGATGGAGTACCTGTAAAATGTTTGTGTATTTGCGCCCCCATCGCCACAGTTTATATGATTTAGGAGGCAGGCTTTGACCTTGTCTTTGAGGGCCTACTTGGGCGAAAGGGATACATTGTTCGAGCAGAAAGACCGAGATTCTCGAGAATCGAACTCAAGTCTCTTGCATGAAATGGCGGAGCATCTCACAGCTACACAACAGACATTTGTGGAGAGCCTTGAAATGTTTCAAAACAACGTAAGTATTAAAAAAAAAACTTTGGATTCGAACCCGGATCGTTTACACCACAGTCTAATCATTGGCTGTCTCTACAAGGGGTCTGGTAGTTCTTAGTCAGGAGCCCGGATGCAGGTGTTCTACAGGCGAACAAACACAAGGCTCAGCGAGTTAATGGCTTAGAATTATCTGTTGTTTGCTAAAGATTATCTCCTTACAAGTCCTCGGTGGTTTATGTCCATAAGTACCCCTTGTTTTTTCCTAGTACTAAGTTATCTTTCTTCTTGTGGGTGCGGAATTTGTTTTTATCGAGTATCTCGGCTTTTCTCATAGGACGTTGTATCCCTCTCAACCTTAGTTGGCCCTGACAAAAACAACAACAGCAGCAGCAGCAGCAACAACAACAACAACAACAACAACAACAACAACAACAACAACAACAACAACAACAACAACAACAACAACAACAAGAATAATAGGGTCAGCAATAACAGCAACAAATTTCATTGATTCAATGCTTCATTTATAAGGAAAAGGAAGAAAGAAACAATAACATCATCGACAACGACAGCTACAGTAACGTGGTCCACAATAACTTTTGTTCTGTTTATTTCATTGTAAACACCGTGACAGAAAAGTGTTGTCTTTTGTGGAGTTTAGTAAAATATACTTCAAATACCTTAAAAGTGTCTTTAGCCCATAACGTCTTTGCGACCCAAATACGATTCCACTGAGAGTGGAGACCCCCTCCCCTCTCCCCCCTCCCCACCTCTCTCTCCCGATTATGCCTACTATGTCAAGTAAGTTCCGCATCGAAGGCTGAAGTTTATTTTTACCGCTTTTTTAACCTTCACGTTAAGTGACTCGTCACTTATTTCGCCAAACTGTCTTTTTTCCGTGGTCTACTAGCCACGCCCCTATTGATTTCGTGATGTTATCAGTGTATTTGTGTCGGCCGCGGTTTGCCGTAGTTGTCTCCTTTCTTCCTTTCCTTTTCTTTGTCTGTGTTTCCACAAACACGAGTTTTTTCCCTCTAAAGAAGCACGCCATGAAGGATCCACTGCAAAACCTACTATACGCCAAATGTGGGAATTTCTGGAAAACCCTGTCCTCTCTGTTTTCTCATAATCTTATAAAAACTATTGTCGCGAGAATATTTTTTTATACTCAAGTTGCACAGTATTACATACGACAAAATTGCGTTTCGTTCATACTTTTGTTTACTGGGAATAAATATTTAGCATTTTTCAGTTTTTTAGTAAATGGATATAATGCATTTTGCAATTGAGCCTTTCATAATATGGCCTCAACAATAATTGTAAAGTGGAGCAGGAC
>NW_004797931.1:93731-95122 GCF_000002075.1 Aplysia californica | reverse complement strand
CCCCCCCCAGAACCCCAGCTTCAGTATAGAAGTGGTTAAGCGCTTAACGGTCGCACACACGGTACCAAAGATCGTACATAACAAGATAGTTCACTCCTCTCTTTGAGCCAATTAAAAAGTATCCTCAAAATCCGTTGGCGCTCTCTTCGAAAAAGTGCGGACTTTACTCTACTTGTGTGAAAAAGAATAAAAGCGAAACTAACAAATTGTGCTATTAATATTTTTCTTCTTGAGAAACGAAAGAGAGCTTCAAAACAAAGACTGCAGCGCCAACTGAACCAATGCGAGGACTTCAGCGGACTCTTTTTTAGCTGAGTGAACTATCTTGTTATGTACGATCTTTGAGGATAACAGAGTTGAGAGAAAATTTGTACCAGTATCGAATATCTCAGTTTTTCTGGTGGGATGTATCTCTCTCAGCCCGGGTTGGCTGTCCTAAGGCACGGTCGGAAGCCTGCCTCCTAAATCATCGATGGATGGGTAAAAACACTAATATTAAAAAACGAAACAAAATATAACAATAGACAGGCATTACGGTAGTCATGTAACATCGTGTTTGGCTGCGAGGACAGTTGACATTGTTTCGAAGCCCAAAGATAGGCTTTCCTGAACTAGAATTGTTTGTGGGAGTTTCCAACTAAACGACTGGGTCCTATCAGATTTAGGCGCCTGCACCTGTAGTTTAGCGGTTAGCACACACAACAGACGCCATTTCGATTCCCGTGTGTGAAGGTTCTTTTTATCGAGTCCCCCCGTCTGTCTACAAGGACGTTGTACCCCTCTCACCCGGGGTGAGCCCTGACAGGCAGGGTTGAAGCAGCCCGCCTCATACATGACCGACATAGGTGTCCATGTCAGTTAAAACACCTTCAACTATTATTGAAGAAAGAAATAAAAACTAAAGGCCTGGCCTATTGTATGAAAATCTCAACGGGTTGAAAAAGGCCTTTAAATCCGTACGAGAACGACAATGAAGCCGACAGTGAAGATTGTCTGCCTGCCTGTCTGTCTTTCTAATACACGTACTTTAACACTCCTCTTGCTGGGTAGAATACTCAGGCCTTTTTTTCTCCAATGTTTGTGAGTTCTAACTCTATTTGAAGTTTCTGAACGTCGTTGGTCTAGGTTTTTAAAACATCTTCCTCCACTTCTCTCAAGGCCTGACTTTAGCAACAAGTAGGTTGCACGTCTTAAGAAAGCACAGTACTGTTTTGCAATGTGAGGAGACTCATCCCCCCCCCCTTTTCTCATCCTCATTGCCCTACTTTTTTCCTCCTCTTCCTTTCACATTATACCCCCCTTTTCTTTTACTCTCTCTCTCTCCCTCTCTCCCCTTCTCTCCCCTCTCTCCCCCTCTCCCCCCCTCTCTCTCTCTCTTCTCTCTCTCCCCA
>NW_004797931.1:91700-93631 GCF_000002075.1 Aplysia californica | reverse complement strand
TCTCTCTCTCTCTCTTCTCTCTCTCCCCATCTCTCTTCCTACCTACAAAGACAACAAACGACACCATAACGAGGTGATAGCAAAGTGAAAACCTTCTATCTGCAGTAATGATATAGGGCCGATGCACTCTTTTGACTCAGGCCCCACGAGATAGGAGTAAGTGAATACACAACGACACCTGTCCTCTATGTGTTTTCACAATATCTCTGACGCACCGTTTTGCACTTTACTCAGACAAGCACCACCTTAAGAGAACGGATTGGACCATAAACTTTCGCGTCGTAAAAGAGCTTGCACAACGTGACTCGTCGAACACAAAAATCATTTCCGCATGTCATTCAACTTCCAATCCCATTGTCAGAGGGAAGTCAATGTCGACTGACGTCACTGCATTTACGTTGGTGGACCTTTCAGTTTGAATAAAATCTCAGGGTGCGTGCACCTATCACAGTGTAATGGTCGCTATAATGAAAGGGGGTGATTTTTACAGACGTTTTGCCCTTTTCTCTTCCACCATTTTTAATTCGTGGTTCCCAACAGCAGTAACAAAGTTCATTCCGTTCGAACCATCATTCTTTCTCGGCTGGATAAACTCGGTCATTTTTTTGGTGTTACTTTTTTGCACTCTTCTGTACTCCTCCAACAAGCTCTCACGTAAAAAAAAAACCCTCACAAAAAATGTTTAGTTTTGTTTTGGCAACTT
This sequence comes from Aplysia californica, assembly GCF_000002075.1. Taxonomy (NCBI): domain Eukaryota; kingdom Metazoa; phylum Mollusca; class Gastropoda; order Aplysiida; family Aplysiidae; genus Aplysia; species Aplysia californica. The sequence continues at coordinate 92,928 of NW_004797931.1, read as the reverse complement.
CAGACGTACGAGCTCGTAGTGTAAGCTCACTCTTCCGTAAATTGATTTCTTCAAAGGCCGCCTTCTGCAGTTGGCAACCCTTTAAAGAGGTTTTGTTTTTTGCAAACGCACGCCAGTTCGAAAAACCGCAATATACGTGGGTGCAAATCAAATGATTATGCTTTTAATATTAAGATGGTCCCTTCTATTCCAAAGCTTGTTTTGGTCTGTATTTGGTCAAACTTAATAACTAGACCAAACTCTTACATGTTTATACTGTAATTTGAAGATGTGCACTCGTACGATACGATTTGTAGAAATCGAAAGTCGACCAGTGATGTCTTTCAAAATTCTACAAGGCTACTAACGCTGCACAAGATGCTGATGTCGGAACACGTCATGAAACGAACATTCCGGTAAAATTGAACCGCTTGTTATCACTTGTCGAGGTTGGTTCGTCACAGTAGCCTACCTGGCTGTCAGTCGTTGTCTTTCGTACGACTCCTCAGTATCTGTGTTAGGAGATTGGGCAAGTCGCCTGTTGTGAAGGAGAATATTTTTTCTTACATGAAATCTGCTCCAGTAATCAGTTGTTTAAGGCGAGGCTCGGACAGACTTACCAACACCGAGACGTCTGATGTAAACTCACTCATCATGTTTGACAGGAGTGGGAATAAGTACAAATGCACATTAGGGACAATGAACAGGATGATTTCTTTTTTGTTAACTTGGAGAAATTCTATGTTTAATTATTTAGCAACGATAACTTTATTCCAAAGCCTCTTGGTTGCAGTAAAGGAGAAGTTTAAATGAAGGAAACAATACAACGATGAAAAATTAAGGTAGTTATTGCACTTAGTACATGTGCGTCTGAAATGATGTTCACCGACTTCGTTGGTGTATGGTTTGGCTGTTGTTCGCCGTTGCGCACAGAAGACACGAGTTGGCCCTAGATGGCCCTGACGGGTAGACCGGTATTGTCGAAGTCACCTCCCAAATGACATACATCCTGTCGATGGGAACATACAAACACATGGCTTAAAAAGGATTAAATGGAATTAAAAATTCATGCTTAGGATCTGTTCTCTTCACACGGAGGCTTGGAAATCTACGAAAATAAATCTCGTACGTTTTCTTTCTTGCTTGCAAGCTTTCAGCTTTTCGTTTAACACTGAGGACATACTTATAAATACTACATTTCCATGGGGGCGGGGGTGGGGAGGGGATTTGAATTGAGCGGTAATGAGGG
>NW_004797931.1:89595-91072 GCF_000002075.1 Aplysia californica | reverse complement strand
CAACAACAACAACAACAACAACAACAACAACAACAACAACAACAACAACAACAGCAGCAGCTGCAGCAACGATCGTAATAGCAGCAGCAAGAGCAACAACAATGATAATAACAAAAAAGAACAACAACGATAACAGTGAGGTCAATAACATCAAGAAACACTAACGACGCCTACAACATCAACACGAACCGCTTTTAACTACTAGACCAAACCCTTACTCATAGACATGTAATGTACTATCCCAGACTGTACGATTCTGATGTAGTCCCGGATCTTCATGAAGCGCACCATATGACTGCCCAGTTAAGCGTCGGGTATACTTTCTTTGATACAAGTACGTTACTTTTCAAAACGGCCTATGGAGGAGTCTTACGTTAGGTTGTCGATTTGGAACCAAAAGAAGGACAGGGAGGGAAAGGTTGTGCATGCACTCGACAATAGTGAAACTGAAGTTTTACCTTTCATTTTGAGCGCCGACTTATTTTCTTTCTCTTTGCTGTTTCTGTCAGTCTTGATTTTCCCAAGGTATAAATGGCTGACGCACAAAATGTTTGCTCAAAGTCAAACTAAAAATTCTGATTTATCTATAAATAATTTAAAACATTCTGCATTATCGGCGAAAGTTACTTTATTAAGTAATGGTGCTGAATTAAAGAAAAAAGATTGCATTTTACAGTAAGTTTACAGAAGAAAAAAACACATTGAAACTGAATGTTTTAACCTCCCATCAGCATTCTGTGAGCGCTCTACAACTGTTATAGCTAACGAGATTATTTCTCTCTCAACACTATTCTTGACCTATCTCATTTCATCGTTCACACAGTACCGTCTCAGTTGTTTAAATGACACCGTACTTTCTATTTGCTTTGATTCCAATCTAAATCCCTCTCGTGAAAAAGAATCTGAAGAGCGATACGACGAGACACTTATCGTTGTGGTTTTTTCCTCTGAGGTTAATTGTATAAGTTGGTGTCAATTGTCAATCGTAATGTCTGGTTTTTTCATTCAAATGGTTTCATCTCTTCTGTTCAAACAACATTTAGCGTCTTGATAATTCTAATACTCTAGCGAGAATTGCACACGTAAAAACGAACCTTAAGTTTTAATTATTATCGTATCTTATAATGGTTAATGTTACCTGTCTCTATTAGCAGTTTGTTGGCCAAGTCTGTTAACACCCTCCCTTTTCTTAACCTGATACCCGAAGCACCCAGGAGATAAGATGGTAATGGTTTGTGTTTTTTATCGTCTACACATCGGGCTCTAGTTCGTTACGAGGAATCTAGGCCGAATTCCCCTTTTATTCGTTACCTACATGAGAAGATGATGCTCGATCGGTCTAACTGTGACCTAGTAAACACAACGCGAAGATATAAGGTAAATGTAGACGTCAGAGAATGGAAGGGAAGGCACTATCATATAACTTTGTTTATGAGAGAGGGAGAAAGAGAGAGAGAGAGAGAGAGAGAGAGAGAGA
>NW_004797931.1:86682-88508 GCF_000002075.1 Aplysia californica | reverse complement strand
ACACACACACACACACACACACACATACACACACACACACACACACACACACACACACACACACACTCTCTCTCTATTTCACATACACATTCATGTTGTACTCTAGTTACTGCAGTGACTGAAGAGACATCCAGAGTTATGCTGTTGTCGATAAACAATCACTCACAAACAAATGATCATCCCCAAAGCCTGTTCGATAGTGCGAATACAATAGTATGGTTTTGCCCTTTACAAGAACACAGTCCTCAATAACTATTAACCACCAGCACCCCCTTCCGATCACCACTCGCTGTCCTTGCCTAAAATTCCTCTTCCTCTATTCCTCAACTGGGACCGACCTTAGAGACATGGCTATCACGTGTAATCTGACTTCGCGTCCTCATTATCTCCGTGGTAACGTAAATAAAGTCTACTGAGCGTTCACTGTGAGGACAGGGCTTGACAAGGCGAGGTAGTGAATGATTCCAACGTCCGGCCCCGCCCCCCCCCTCTCTTTGTCTGTCTCTCTCACTCACTCCCACTCACTCTCATTCACTCTCTATTTCTTCTTACATTTTTTCCACCTATCTTTTAAAACTGTTTAAAAAAAATCCTCTTCGCAAATTTCTAACGCACATTGCAATCCTTACTCCATTCGGCCAGCCTTCCCTTTTTCTCTTCTTCCCATTCCCTTCCACCAACCATCTTAAGTTCCAAAGTACAATCAGGCCAGAGGTGGACTATTTTTCTTAATGTGATACTGTTATGTTCCACTGTTAACTAAACCCCATCTCTCCCCCCCACCCTCTCCTCTCCAAGGAAAAAAGTCAAGTTCTGGTGAGAAAGCGCAAAAGGTTAAACGTACACGTTTTTTTCTTTCATTTTCTCTCTCCTTTTAAGTTTGTTTTGTTGTTCTTTCTTTTCCTTTTTCGTTCCTGTTTCCTTTTTTCTGGTGTTTTATTTTCTCAGATTTTTTTACGTTCGTTATTTGTAAAGAAATGTCCTTGCTGGTCTTAAGGAAAGGTGACTTAATACATTCCGAAAAATGAATAGGTGGATCATTTCTCAGCAGCTCCCGTAAAAAGATCCAATATTTAAGAACAGACGTAAATGTCATTTCTAAGTTACAGTTAATTTCTTTGTAAGCCTTTTACTACGGCGCTCGCAACTGCATAAGGTCATATAAGTGCGCGGGACACATTAAACATTTTCGATTGGTAGGAAATTTAGAATTTTGCCCGGGTGGCGGCCGAAGCCAACTCTTTTCGATTTTAGACCACCAAGGGATCTTTAACCTGTGTAACTTGCACACGGGACCTCCAAAGTTTTTCGTCTTTGTCCGAGAAGGATAGGTGTAGATCTTTCCTACCAGAAAACCAAGGGTGCGGCTGAAAGACAGCAGTAAGAAGGAGCCAAAGAGAAGCAGTAGAAAGGCTGCAGAAAGAGTCAGGAGCCTAGATGAGGGGGCAAAGGAGGATAGGGGGTGGGTCCGAACGTGGAGACGAAAGCAGACGACAGAACATTGCTAGAGAGCAGGAAAGGAGGTGAAAAGAGACAATTTTCCCGTAACTACCCGGATTCGAACCCGAGACCTTTGATTGAGAGGCGAACACTTTAACCTCTGGGCAACGAGAGCCCCCTTAAGGTTAATGTGAAGTCTCATATAACTGTTATTTGGAAAGTGGTAAAAAAGGTGCCGGTTCTAATTATTTCAGGTCCGTTTGCAATATGCCATGGCTATAGAGCTGAACAGCTTAACCGTTGGGTACTATGGCCACGCAAGTCAGGGTAGGTTCTTTGGGAGAGAGATAGCTAGGTAGATAGATAGGGAGAGAGAGAGAGAGAGA
>NW_004797931.1:83710-85702 GCF_000002075.1 Aplysia californica | reverse complement strand
GTGTCCCGCGCGCTCATGACCTCATGCAGTTGCGAGCGCCGTAAAACACTTACCAAAAAAAAAAAGAATAGTCGAGGGTAGTGTTAATGTGGCACGGGGAAAGGACGAGTGGAGCAGACAGCCATAACCCTGAGAGTGTGGTGTTAGTGTTGTTTACTGCGGAGCTGTGCCGCCGTTCTTATCTCCCCGCAAACATCCACGGCTCATCATGTCCACGACACCGTTATCTTCGCAGACCCGTCTGACAGGAAATATGACAGAAATGCTGAGGGAAACATTATTTTGTCGGCGTCTTAAACAATCCGAGTAACTTAAATAAGGATAGTATGTTAACTTGTATGTTGTATCAATATGCATGAAAGTAAGGAGTTCAGTTTGGTACGAGTTTTACAGCACTTTCAAATGCGTAAAGTAGCCAATACACGCACAAACCTTTGCTCAAACTTTTTGACGTCAAAAGTATTGACAGTCTGACATTCTCCCTACACGCTCAATATAATATATTGCGCAATGATCATTTTGTTCCTACTATGGAAGCACCAACAGCGTTGGCTCTTGCTTTAGTCTTTAGGCGAAAAAAAAAGAAAGAAAAAGAAACGGAAGTGGAGCAAAAACTGGTTTCCCCTCTTTAAATGGCGCCATGTTGATATTATATACCCCGCAGCAAATAGCAAAATGAAGTTTGCGCAAAATATTGATGGGGTACCACACATGCACAAATAATTTGATGGCTTGCGCCAAAAATGTATAATTTTTGGGATATGCTCAAACTTTTTACATCAATACTTTTAGGAAATCAGTATCAGCCATGCACGATAAAAAAATTGTCAAATAATTTGACGTAAACAAATTTTGACAAAACGTCTATGTTTGTATGGGGCGCTTTGGGTCATATGAGCATGCGGTACTCAAGATGATTGTTTTCATGTTAGTTCACAACACGATTTGGTTTCTCTTTGTTAAGTCAGAATGGCGGAGGTTAAAAAATTAGCAGTCAGAATTAAGTAGCTCACATGTCTAAGATAGTATCATCATCTTTGAGTAAATGCGAAAAGTCTTTATAAAATCGAGAATTCTGTTGGGAGAACAAATCCTTTGAATTAGTGCATTACAATTTCTTTCGGGTTGTTTCAAAGTTATGAAAATCTATTAGGATGTGCCTGGTCGTAAGATCGTCGTCGTAATTGCCACAAAAAGTGATTTTTCCTCTCCGTACAGGAGGTATCTATGTGTCAGAGAGGCGGATTGCTCCGGACAACGGTGACACTACGTCGAAGGTCCTGTTTAACTGTAAACCCTATTTGGCGCCTGTACATGTTGACATATTTGTTTGGGTTAACGCTCTCGCTCAGAGGATACAAATGGTCGTCATTTTAGAACTCTGGACGTCGCCCCCCCCCCTATGGAAAAAAGCAACCACCCCCAAACAAACAAACAAACAAAACAAAACAAAAACAAACAACAACAACCCAACCAAAAACGACAACCCTGAAAGCGTGTGAAGTCGTAAACGTTCACTACACAAGAGCAGAGTGAGAATCTTCGATTTCATCCAGGTTTTGAAGCGTGTGTGTAGCTTTGTAGAGACTGGACCTCGTGTAATACATATTAACGGAATTCATGTTAAAGAATACAAAATGTACGCCACAAGCGATTCGTGTTCGTGTAAGAAAGGAGCCTGGCTATGGGTTGCTAGGATTAAAATATAATCTTCCAAAAGAGAGAGAGAGAGAGAGAGAGAGAGAGAGAGAGAGAGAGAGAGAGAGAGAGGTCTGTACTTCAACCTCTTTTGCTTCATTCCAGTATAAAACAAATGGCACCACAGAGATGACCACAGGAAATACATCTCAGCATCCCACGAATTAATGGTAAACAACAATGGCATTATGTCTTTCCAACTTTTTGTTTAGCTTGCTGTACTTCTCTCCTCCTCTTGAATGTTTGTGTGTACGTATGTATGTATGTATGTGTGTGTGTGTGTGTGTGTGTGTG
>NW_004797931.1:80462-81580 GCF_000002075.1 Aplysia californica | reverse complement strand
AGGCTGCAGAAAGAGTCAGGAGCCCAGAGGAGGGGGCAAAGGAGGTGAGTGGGAAATGAAAGCAGACAACAGAACATTGCTAGAGAGCAGGAAAGGAAGTGAAAGGAAACAATTTTAGAGAAGACAATTTTTCGGTCCCTACCCGGATTCAAACCTGGGACTGCTCTGTAAAGTATGGATAACATTGATTCACCCGTTAAAGAGATATTTGAGGATAAGTTGCACCACGAATTTTTGACCGCACTGTAGTTGGTGTTTGGTACCCGGTGCTCCTGTGGTAACGTGGCGAGAGAGCTCAGGCTCATAAAATGTCAATCGTGAGCCAGGGGACACGGCGTGTAGGTGTAAGGTGGGTGGTCACCGGTTTTGGCGAAAAAGGGGGAGGGGGGGGGTGTCCTTGGGCAAGACACAATAACTTTAGCCCAAAAGTACAATGCAACATCATGGCGACCAGCAATAGTGTATTGGTTATTCACGTCTGTGATATTGTGTATTCTATTAATGTATTTAAATAGTGATTTATATATTAACTAGCTGGGTACCTCGTTCGATGAACGGACTCTTTACTTTACTTTTCCGATCCAGGAAGAACAGAATCAAAAGAATTGATCGTCAAGTCACTATGGGTTTAGTGCGCACTGCATTTGAACGAAAGTCTCACTTGTTTACAATGGCGTCTTAGAAGACGGACTTTCCTCCCAAGATTAGATCTCAACGAAACTAACGAAAAACTGAAAATTAGACTACAGAGACATCAGACTCTCCTTAATATAACTGTGCACCCTTTAAATAATTCTGAACCACCGTTAATTTTTTCAAATTCGAAAGTTAAGTGGTTGGGAAGTTTTAGGGGGCCAAATGACGAATTTTCACCAAAATAATATATAGATGCGTTTGTGCTACGGTGTACAATTGTAATGAAACATTTCCGCAGAGACCAATGAAGTGGGATTTATCTGTTTCATTTATTATCTATTTAAATGTCAGATTTTCAAGAGCTCTATATTAGAACATAATAAATACGACCTGATTTAAGAAAGCGCATTTTCACAGTTTTAATATTACTATTTTGCAATAATGGGATATGTGCCTATAGCTACATGCAAATACACACACAC
>NW_004797931.1:77674-79026 GCF_000002075.1 Aplysia californica | reverse complement strand
TGTGTTTGTGTGTGTGCGCGCGCGTGTGTGTTTGCATATTAGATATACTTTTGCGTAAATGTATATATTTCATTTCGTCTGTATCTACTTGAGTAAGTGGCGTGAAACGAGAGGTAAATGAGAAGAAAAAACTTGTTCTCAAGCAGTAGGACTAGAAAGCTGGTAATTCGCTGGTTTGTTGTGGCATGGGGCGTTGAGCAGGGTGCTCAGAGAGAGAGAGAGAGAGAGAGAGAGAGAGAGAGAGAGAGAGAGAGAGAGAGAGAGAGAGAGAGAGAGAGAGAGAGAGAGAGAGAACGCAACACATGGCTGCTACTACCATATAGTTTATTTGCTTTGTTAATTTAAAACTAATTTAAGTTGAAGCTTCAATCATGATTGTGACACAGTTTTGATAACTAACCAGCGTCTATTTTCCCTAGAGAAAGACGAAAAATCCCCCGACCCCTCAAACATCTCAGAGTGAGAATGATGATCTAAAGACTAAATGTGAACAATCATTGAACGGCATTAAGTCTATGAAAAAGGAATAATTATCGGTACTTTATACCAGCATTTGACTTTGTGGCAACGCCGTGAGCTCATAGATGAAGAAGTTCGAAGGATGATGAATAGATTTTTGTTGGCTAATAAATGCGTTTAATCGAATTATCCCCCCCCCCTCTGATGTTGTTCTGGGTCAAGAGTAAGCAAAAAAGACAAAGCATCGGTCAAGTGTTTAGTCGGGTACCAAAAAGTGACTCATAATGAATGCAGGTCCTGTAAGATAAACACACAACAAGTACATATGTAAGCATTACTTGTACAGATATATATTTTTTTTGCAGACAAATGCATACGTTAGCACATATTTTTCCTCACTGCATCAAGGACCTTACTGTTTAACCTCGTTGCACTATACCCAGGTGGGAATGGGAAGGAGTACCAAGTTTAAGACACTGAACAATTTTACAAGTTTGTTAGTGTCTGAGCACCTGAGATAGTGAAAATCTTGCCTGGGTGTTAGTGTGTGAATGACTCAGTGTCTGAGTACCAGGCTTGAGACAGTGCAACAGAACTTGTTGGAGCGCCTGTTTATGTGGCAGTTCGCGCTGGGTACGTCCCAGGAAGCTGAGAGCATTTTGGAATGTCATAAAGTCTGTCAGGGTGGTAACAACGAAGACTTGTAAAGTGCAAGAAGCCTACTTTTCAGCATCGTTATTATTATTGTTATTATCATTGTTGTTGTTGTTGTTGTTGTTGTTGTTGTTGTTGTTGTTGTTGTTCTTCTTCTTCTTCTTCTTCTTCTTCTTCTTCTTCTTCTTCTTCTTCTTCTTCTTCTTCTTCTTCTTCTTCTTCTTCTTCTTCTTCATCTT
>NW_004797931.1:75434-76774 GCF_000002075.1 Aplysia californica | reverse complement strand
TTGTGTGTGTGTGTGTGTGTGTGTGTGTGTGTGTGTGTGTGTGTGTGTGTGTGTGTGTGTGTGTGTGTGCTTGCAAGTGCTTAAGATGCACATTTACTGAGATACTTTTCATTTACTACAGCACCAAACTCTTTTGAAATCGGATCGAAAAGCTTTTGGTATACGGGCAAAACGCGCAATTCTCTTGAAACCGGAAAACCTCCACCAAAGAGCTGTTTGACGTCACGAAAAGCACTCCAGCTCCTCCATACTATCAGTGAAGAAGATCATCAGTAACCGTAGGTACCTCACGTTTCATTGACAACTTCATTTGTCTCAGTTGGAGGGGGACGCTGAATCAAGGATCAGGTTTTGGAAAAGAAGGATTCTGTATTGAAAGGGGTGTCAGACGGGATTAACCCTGATAGACTAACGTCTATGGTTTAGCGGTTAGGCTCTTCGCCGTCGCACGCCGAGGAATTGCGTTCGATACCTTCATGTTGAGGAGCATTTTAATGGAATATCTCCCTCTGACTTTTAGGACCATCTATCCCGCTCAACCCGAGTTGGCCTTGACAAGCAGTGTCGAGATAGCCCGTCTTCTAAATGATCTAAATTGTGTCGATGGGGACGTAAAACATGTGAAAATAAACGACAAAGAAACCTGACTGACAATGACTGAATGTATTTTATGACTGAGGGGTAAGGGGTGGGAGTGTTTTCTCAAACTTTAAAAATTCAATCTAGATTGAAACTCACAACTCCTATTGCTAGGACAGCTCAGTTTATTGTTAAGTAAGGAAAAGAAGACAATGCAAAGAATCATTTCAGGTTGCAATGTCCGACATCTAAAGGTTGCTTTTTTTCTGGCGCAAAAGGAACATTTTGTGAAACGCATAATTGAACAGATTATAACCATGAGTTCTTGAGAACGTCTCCAGACTGTTTTCTTGGCGACTCTTACAAGCAGTTTCACATCTGTATATATATGCACAGCTGTTTTGAATGGAAGCGTGTTGTCAAACACGCTCATCTGCCTGGCGTTCATAAACATGGAGCATTAGAATAATTTGTGCGCGAGTGAATGCCAAGAGCGCGCGCTTTACTCAGTCGATATCACGCTAGACGGCGCTGCAGCAGACTCTGTCTTACATTCTTAACTCTTCAGGGACATTGCAGATGCACATGCCCATTCAGTAGCAGACTAAAACATGAGCATAAAAGACAGAAAAATCAAGTACTAATAAACGTTCATACAAATAAACATAACATTGTGTATTTTTTTTACATGATATGATATGAAAATACAAAGAGAGAGAGAGAGAGAGAGAGAGAGAGAGAGAGAGAGAGAGAGAGAGAGA
>NW_004797931.1:70942-71792 GCF_000002075.1 Aplysia californica | reverse complement strand
GAGTGCAGCCGGCGTCTGTGGTGGGGGTAGTAATTAGGTTCTTCACCTTTGTACGCAGAAAACGTGAGCTCGGTTCCTGCGTCTTCGCTTGTCTGCTGGGATGTTGTATCTGCTCAGCTCATGTTGGACTGGTAGGCAGGATCAAAGAGGCCCTTTTCAATGACAGTCGCAACAGTCAATACTATAACAATACAAACCTAACTAAACGCAATGTACAATCCTCGTTATCTCCATGTCGTCGGTAGAGAATTCTAACCGTCTAACTCCAAATTTTCTCGAATTGCTTTTTCCCTTAAAATAGATTGAGATAACGAATGGCTACGTCCTATTAAAATCTAGAACAATTTTGACAAACAAAAGTCTTGTTTTAAAGAGCGCAATGTACGATCCTCGTTATCTCCATGTTTAAAATACAGGGTGTCTAAAAAAAGAGGACTCATTCAGAGAGCAATAGCTCGGTCATCTTTACGCCAATTGGAAAAAAACAAAAACAAAACAAACTTCGAAAAAATAAAATTCAACTAAGGTGACCTCAAAGTTGTCAGAATGAAGAAAATCTATTTCCATGAACAGTTAAAAAAATTTTACAAAAGTTGAGTAAAACTCAAAAACTTAACTTCTTAAAAGCGTTCAGCTGCAAGGGCTTGATCGGCCCATTCTGGTCTCAAGACAGGGACTGTAAAACCACAACTGTCACATCAGATGGGTATCTCATCGAGCTGAAAAAGTTTTGGAGAAGTTTGCAAGAGGAAAAGGGGTATATACCGTTGAGGAGATCTGGGTCCATGGACACTTCTGTCGGCATTTTAATAACACACACACACACACATACACACACACACACACACAC
>NW_004797931.1:68057-69575 GCF_000002075.1 Aplysia californica | reverse complement strand
CTTTTCCATAGAAAAAAAGAAGCCCCCCTCCCCAACCCCCAATAGCAATATAACACAGAAACATATAAAATCTGTCACCACACGCTCCTCCCCCTCCCCCTCACTTTCTCTGATTCCTTACATACCAACCTACATACATAAAACACCCACTCAGTAATATGTATTCACCGACTCTCCTTCCTTTTTCCTTTAGGGTCTTGTAGCAAATGCACAATGTCATGTGGAACACACGCTCTTAAGTAGTTTCAATACATATTCAAATAGTCGTTTCTGTATGATCGTTTCTGATCGGATCAGTTAGATCTCCACGAGCACTTCTGATAAGAATATTGACATAGCCAGCGTACTCTTATCACGAGCGAAAATAGGCATGACGTGTAACCTTTCTCTAGAAACTATCCCAATTGTGAACCTGGCTCGAAATGTTCAGTAATCTATTTTTAAAAAAAGTAGGTCTTCTACATCCCCATCGACAAAATTTTAAATAATTTAGGAAGCGGGCTTCGATCCTTCCTGTTAGAGTCAACCTTAACATATATGGAAACATTTCCCGAACAGAAAGTTCGAGATACTCCATGAACATTTTTCTCGCGAGGGAATCGAACTGAGGTCTTCTGCATCGACGACGAAGTACTTTACTGCTATACCAAGACGTATTTGCCTATGAACATGTGCACTTGCACTGTTGGGTAACATTCGGAATAAGGTAAATCGTCTTCCCCGGGAATACCACAACACTGAGGGGCGTTTCTCTATATAAGGTGTCCATGCCAAGCAGGTGAATGTCTGAATGGTTATTGAACCTTTGATTTTGTTTTTCATAAATATTTATTTAATCAATGGTTTTGTGTTTCAGGAATTTTCTTTTGTATGAGTTCAAGAATGCAGTAGACTCTAAGCTGAGAATGATTAGCAGTTGCGAGCGCCGTAAAACCTTATACTATACATACATACATAAGCTGAGAGAAAATGCATCCTTTTTTGAGTGCTTTATTTATGAGAGAGTACTTCCTATTTTTGACCGGTTTGTGTGTATGTACGTGTGTGTGCGTGTGTGTGTGTGCGCGCGCACGTGTGTGTATGTATTTGTGCGTGCGTGTGTGTGCGTGTATGCGCGCGTGTGTGTACATACGCGCGCGCATGTGTGGCCACAGAATCTACATTCTAAGAAAGGAGTTGGTGCACGCTGCAGAACAATAATAACACGCTTATCAGAAATATAATTCGGAATTTAGGCACGATGGCAACAGGAAGACCCACAGCGGAAGAGGGTTAAAGCAACTCATTACGGAAAAAGACGTGGCCTCTATAAATACAACAATAAAGAAAGAACGACAGGAGAAGCATGCAGGATTTTGAGCTCTGTGTATATTTATGTAACAACAGTAGGTTTTGCTTTCGTAAACACACACACAGACACACAAACACACAAAGCCAGACACACACAATTACATATATCAATCTATGTATGTATGTATGTATGTATGTATGTATGTATGTATGTATGTATGTATGTAT
>NW_004797931.1:65588-66715 GCF_000002075.1 Aplysia californica | reverse complement strand
AGTTGATCTTGCGAGAACTTCCGGGCGGGTGAGAATAGCCGCTTTCTTTTTTCCCATATATCTATAATTTAATTGTGTAAAACGGTCGCCGGTCCAACGCAGCCGCGGCCACGTTATTTTATCAAGCCACGGTCAAATTTACCTGCATGAGGCGGCGAGGAGTTGTCTCCACTAGCCCGATGCTTTGTCATAACTTTTAAGTGGTTATTCGGACTCGAGTCTAAATAGCGGCCCCTGGCTATTCAGACTCAAACTCCAAAGCGCGTTACTTTGAATAAAGGGTTTTAATTTTTCTCTTTTTAATTTCTAACTGGACTTCCAATTGATCAATGATTTTGTCTTTCTTGTCAAATAAAGCGGGTTTAGACTATCTATTGATAGTTATAATTCTTTGTTATTCTGACACTTATTTTCAATTTTTTTTTCATTGCTTTGAGCTCAGATTGTCGTTTCCCTGTTTGCCTTTGTTGTGTAGTATTTCAGATTTTGTAACTGTTGTTCACTTTTGACGTCACTAATTCTTTTCTTAACTTGTGTCGAAATTTTTGGACAGATCGTAGAAACCGAGGAAGGCCAAGGTCGAATTGCCTGTCCGCTTCACACCCGATACACGCATTCGAGTTTGAGTCCGAATAGTCATGGGACGCTATTCAGACTCGAGTCCGAATAGCCGCTGCCAGGTTTTTAATCGGGCCCTAACGTTCCGGATGAGCCGTCATAATCCAGTGACCTGTCTTTATTTGTCCCTCCATTGAATGTTTACCCGAGTTGACCAATGGGTAACAATACATTTTCAACTGCTGGTGAGGGAAGCGTGTGATCCGTCACAACTTATAAGCCCCGCTCACAACTCGTACAGAAATCGTCATGTATGTGAGGTGACTGGTCACTGTTTTGTTTACCTAATCCTTAAAGTAACAATGGACGTTGACGGGAACTTACGACAGACGCTCGTTCTCCGAGTGGTGGCGACTCGTGTGCTTGTTTTACAGTGCAACTCGGTCTTCATCGTCTTACTTGCATATCATTTCGTTTATTTTACCCTTGCACAAAATCAGCAACAAAAAGAAAGCTTACCAAAAAGACAAAACAACAACTCAAAAATCTCTTCTTAGACCCCCCCCCCC
>NW_004797931.1:64064-65488 GCF_000002075.1 Aplysia californica | reverse complement strand
TATCTATCTATCTATCTATCTATCTATCTATCTATCTATCTATCTATCTATCTATACCTTTCTTTTCCTGTTCTTTTTCAATGACTAGATTGTTAAGGAGAAAATAAGTGTGTGTTTGTTTGATATAACATGAATAATGTTTGATTTCCTCTACACCGTTTACCTTATACGAAATAAGCCAATTTTATCAAAATCTTGAAGTCGGGTGAGGTCTCAGCTATGATATAACTTGTTGCGTACTTGTCTCAGATCAACACTTGGTTCTCCTTTCTGTTTATAAACGATCAATGTCAATTTCTCCCAAATTAAAATCTATAAAGTACACGCCTTTATATGCTTTCTTAAGATTTGTAGCTGTGTTTTGATTATATTATTAGAGCACACAAGAAGGAATTGAAAGCACCCTTTTCCGCACCCCTTCTTCTAGAATAAACTTTTAAAAAATGGCACGAGGGTCTGGGTACATGCCCTCTTTTATCATAACATGTTTCTATAATTTGTCGCTTGGATGAACTGAGGGGTTACCACGTTGGGATTTTTCCATACTTCACCCTAGTGGGAATGGGTACCAGGCTAAAGACAGCGGAAGAGCTTATCAGTTTGTTATACAGGGTGCCCACTACGGATGGGATCGGCCTGCACCACAGAACAAAACAATAAACCCCCCAAACATACAAACAAACAAAACAAACAGGATACGACCGAATGCTCGATGAAATTGACTTTCCATTCAAGAATGGAACCCTAATCTTTTAAGTGTGTCAGCAAGGAGCATAACCATTACACCACGTACGCGGGTGAACGTGCTTGTGGATGAATGGAAGAAGGTGAAAGACGAAAAAAGGATTTGAGGAGGAAAGGAAGGTGAAATGATCTCATTGAAAGACAGCATACCTGTGTGTGCTTACGTCATATTACATTTCTCATACTCTATTTTTAGAGGAAACGTACCCCTAGGGCGGGGGTATACGGTTTGTTTGACGGTGTAAAAAGCCCAAATCACCTGTATTACATTGTTTGTTGAGGATTCTTTATAGTCCAACTATAGAACTATATTCTGGTTTTAGCTGACGTGACTTTTGAGTAATTTCCAATAAAAAAAACGAGATACGTGCGCGCGTGCGCGCGCGCGCCACATGCACACACATTCTCACACTCAGACACACAGACGCACAAAGAGAACGAGACAGACAGCCAGACATCGAGACAGACAGCCAGACATCGAGACAGACAGACAGACAGACAGACAGACAGACAGAGAGACAGACAGACAGACAGACAGAGACACACACATGCACATGCATGCACACTTATAGAGCTAATGCTATATATATATGCCCTTTAAAGAACTCATTTCTGTGTGGGTTATTCTGAAAAACGTTGATTAAAGGCACAACAATGTAAATTTTCAGTTACCACGGACT
>NW_004797931.1:61580-62943 GCF_000002075.1 Aplysia californica | reverse complement strand
AGAGAGAGAGAGAGAGAGAGAGAGAGAGAAAGAGGGGAACAGGGCGGAGACAGATTCTGAAGCATATCAGACTGAAGGAGTAGGCGCCATCTAGCAGTCTGCGTAAATATCTTCTCGCCGTGGCAGTTGATGGGAGGAGTATGACAAATCTGCGGGGGTGCCGGGTCCTCACAGAGGGAGCATGCAACTATTGACGATTTGCTACCTCAGAATTACAAAGTTCTATCTGACATTTTTGGCCCTTTTAAGCCACTAAGACCATGAGGTTAGATAGCAAATGCTTCATACACTCTATTAAAATCTTTAAAATATTCATAGTCGTTATCAGAATATTGAAACAATTAGTTTTTAAAAAAAGCTTAACTTAGATCTATAGTGTGAAACTTAAAAAAAATGATGACATCAAATTTATGAAAACTAGGTACTGAGCAGCTAGAACTTTGTAATGTAATTCTGGGGTAGCGAATTGGCAAGTCGTTACCTTCGAATTACAAAGTTCTATCTAACATTTTTGGCTGTTTTGAGTTAATCAGACCAAGACAACAAAAATCGGATGTTCTATCTGCTGTATCAAAATAATACGATTATTCCAAGTCGTTTTCAAAATATTTTTAAAAATGGGTTCGAAAAAGCTTGACTTGTTGTGAAACTAATTTCTCAAAGCAGACAGAACTTTGTAATTCTGAGATAGCGATGACAAGAAGGCAACGGTCATAGACTTTAATTATAACATCCAAGAGTGAGGGCTGTGACGTAATTCCGGTTCATTATGGAGCGTGCCATTGCCTTTGTCGATTTGCCTTTGAATACGGATTAATGACAGACGTATCAAGTATAAAAGGTGCCATCTTTGGGTGATCATAACCGATCTAGAGTATTTATTGTCAGTACAGGAGAACATACTAGGCGTTCATAAGGTAAACGTTATGGAGCGTGGCAAAGTGCACACTCCACTAATGGAAACGAAGCTTTTAAACGTTTCAAATAAAGCAACTCTTATCCTCAGGTTTGGTCTCATTGGCCATAGCAGAAACCATAAGTTGTCTTAATCCATATCAAAATTTCTTTTATTTAATTTAAGAAACTATATTTATTCTCCTCTACAGTTGAATTGGTCATCGTCAGACATAGAAAAACGGACTATTATTATTTGCTTTGTTTTGTTTTTGTAAAGTGTTTTACGGCGCTCGCAACTGCATAATTAGGTCATATGAGCGCGCAGGACACACCTAATATTTTCAGTTGCTAGGAAATTTTGAATTTTGCCCGAGTGGCGGCCGAAGCCTACTCTTATCGATTTTAGACCACCAAGGGATCTTTAACGTGCGCAACTTGCACACGGGCCCTCCGAGATTTTTCGCCC
>NW_004797931.1:59166-61480 GCF_000002075.1 Aplysia californica | reverse complement strand
CTTCTTCTTCTTCTTCTTCTTCTTCTTCTTCTTCTTCTTCTTCTTCTTCTTCTTCTTCTTCTTCTTCTTCTTCTTCATTCTTCAATATAAAAACATTGATAATCCAAAAGGGCTTTGGGCGAAAGTGTGTAATGGATGGCATTATTGAGAAACTGGATGTGGTCTGTATTTGGCAAAGAGCTGATGGGAGCTTCAGCAATGCTTACATAATAAGTAGAAGAAGCGGAACACGCAAGAGTGTCATCTAACCACGAACTGTTGCCCCTTGATAAAAATGAAGACGATAACAATTAAAACGAAGCTCCCGGAATCATGGAAAGTTTTGCTTGGCATGTCAGCATTCCATCCCATCTAAAAATCGGCTTGCTGGTACGATGTCAAAAGAGTATTGACCTGTCAAGCTCCCTCGCTATGTCTTTGTCTGTATCTCTGTATCCTATTCCTATCCTTCTCTCTTTTTTCAGTTCCTTTCTGTCATCCCTCCCTCTCTCTCTTTGCACATCTCTCCCTCTCTCTATCCCTCCCCCCCCTTTTGTCTCTCTGTCTTTTCTCTCTCTCTCCCCCTCTCTCTCTCTCTCTCTCTCTCTCTCTCTCTCTCTCTCTCTCTCTCTCTCTCTCTCTCTCTCTCTCTTTCTCTGTCCCCAGCACACACACGCACACAATCATTCACACACACTCATACGCGAGCGTACGCCATACACACAAACACAATCATTAATACACTCATACACCCCCAAACACACACACTCGTACACACACAAACACATGCACATACATCCACACACACACTCACACACGCACACAAGCACAGATACAAACAAACATACCCAAACACTAACACATTCATAAACCCAAACCCTCGTGTCACACATGCAGCCCCCTGACAAGCGTCTGTGATATGTTATACCTGGATACCTGGATACCTGGATACCCGGAGGTGTCATCTCTGACTCAGAGGTTGACGTGCAATGACCCTCCACCTTTCACTGTCGCGAGCTGCCATTGCACATTCTGCCATATCCAGTCCAGTCCTTGTTCTTATGTTGACCATCCATGTTATTCCTTGCCTTCGTCTGGCTCTCCTGCCCCAAATCTTTCCTTCAAGCACCTCTTTTACAATGGTCTCGTATCTTTTTAAATTGTCATAGTGTTGTATTTTTCTTCATTTATTTTGCTCAGCAGGGTTTGTCTTGTGTGTAGAATCTGACACACCTCTTTGTTTTTCTCTTTGTTTTCTAACTTATTCTGACCATGCTACAGTAGCACCATATCTCACACGCATTAACTTTGTTATCTTCTTTCCTTGTCAAAATCCATCTCTCAGCGCGATATTACGAATATAGGGCACATGTAGCATTTCAACATCCCCCCCCTTAAAATGAGTGATAGTTTCCTGGATTTAGATAGTTTGTACATCTGGCTGAATCTTGATTTTGCAGCTGCTTTTCTTATGTTTATTTCTTTTCACTCCTTCCATCATCTGTGATTTTTACCCCTAGATACCAATGTGCCAGGATCTGGACAATAAAGATGTATCTTTTCTTATCTTATAGGCCTACTTGAATTGGTGCACTTGTTCGATTCTCTCCCCGTCTATGGTTATTATACCAAGCAGGTTGTATCATTATGTAATGTCCTTGGATTATACACAGTGCTCACTGCCAATTTGATTCATTTAATTTGATTGTGGCGTCGGTGGCCTAGTGGTTAGACTACCGGACTCGTAATCGTGAGGTTGCGGGTTCGGGAGTTCGAGCCGCGGGCCCGACATTGTGTCCTTGGGAAATGCACTTTACACGAATGTTCCCTACTTCACCCAGGTGGGAATGGGTACCCGGCTATAGACAGTGAAAGATTTTGTCAGTTTGTTAGTGTTTGAGCGCTTAACCAGCTGCTTGCACTGTTTGCTTCCCGAGAAGCTGAGAATGTTTCTGACTGTTCTACAGTCATTACATAATGATATAGTGTAAAGCGCATAGAGCTTTCTTTCAAGTGGGTACATGCGCTATACAAAATAATGCTATATTTATTATTTATTATTATTGACTCGAGGTCAGCAAACCTTCCAACACATCCTTCCTTCAGCGCTGCAAGACACACAGAGCCATGAGGCAGGAAACATATGGCCAACCCCGCTGACACTACAAGAGAAGCAAGCTACACAGACCGACAGATGAACTGAGCAGGACGGCCCTATAATATATAAATGTAACCGGACTTCAAGTGTGATGCGATCGAGAAGAAGAAGAAAAAGAAAAAGAAGAAGAAGAAGAAGAAGAAGAAGAAGAGGAAGAGGAAGAGGAGGAGGAGGAGG
>NW_004797931.1:57258-58963 GCF_000002075.1 Aplysia californica | reverse complement strand
TATCAACACACACATATCTGCTATACTTTAAGATTTCCATGTATCAGGTTTCACAGGAAGCAGAGGAGTCACCTATGTTATGGATTGGGGGGGGTTTTCACTTCAAAGACTTCTGCAGTTAGATTAAAAAAAAAAACCCAGCCTCGTACGAGTATTTTTTCAGTACGTTTGATTCCGTTGTTATTCCGTTAGATCACTTTGCTATCATGCCGTTTTATGGTGGTTCGATTCCCAATGGGACGTTCTTAAACCTGAGCTATTTCGACGTTTGCAGGCTCTGATTTTATAGAAGATGAGCTTTTATTCGGAGGTCCTGCCTCTAGAGTAACTTTACAGTTCTGAAAGGGGCTCCCCCCAAAAAAAAACCCAGCAACAACCAACCCAACAAAAAAACAACAACCCCCAAACAAATCCAAAGCAAAAAAAACCAAAACAACAACAACCAAACCCAACAACCAACCCATTATCATTAGGGTCAAATGTCAGAGATTTCTTCATGTCGCCGTTCTCATCTGTGAGCGAAACGGACTACTGTTTTATTTTGTGAATTACTTTGACAGCAAAGATGGAAAAGTAATATTGGAAAAAAAAGAAACGAAAAAAAATGGCGAGGAGGGTGTATGGAGTTGTTCACTTTAAAGGTACATATTGCAATTACGAACCTCAAAATGTGGAGGATACACATTGACCTTTATAACAATGATAACAAAGCTAGTATGGGTCCCTTAATGCTCTATCTTTTACTGAAATGGCCAGTTAAGTTCGGATGTTTGCTTTAGCCAAGGAATCTCTTCTTTGAAGGTGCCTTATTATTGTAGAGAAATTACCCGAGGAACCAAGGCATGAAAAGGTCAAAAGATCACCCTGGTTCTGATTTCCGTTGATAAGTGTGCTCGTGACAGGCGCAACTCCCCCAACAGATCCGAACCGATTCTTTAAACACGACCAGTTGGAAAAGCGTACACTGCTTTTAACCACCAACAATCCCATGTGTACGAGAGAAACACCACACGAAACCGCTTTAGCGTTCAGACGTAAGTAATGAAAGCTACGTGAACTACCACAACAATTGCTACTTCAGGCTAAAGTATACCTCTTTCTCAGTCAAATGCGTATATTATGATGTTTCATTCTATGTATGGTATGAGTTAGATGCCCTTATAACCGACGAAATGTTATTTCAAAAGGAGGACTTCCGATTTTTAGTCCGTCTAAGATAGAACAGAGTGCGGAAAACCAAAAATAACCCACGTTTAAAACGGCCAAGTTTCGGGTTTGAACCAGAGTCATCTTCACAGTAATCCGGCCTGATACCCAGTGAGCTGTTGTTGTCGCCAAAACATACATGATTAGGTTAATCAGAGTTTACTAACACCTGAGACAAAAACTGGAGCAAACACTTGAGAAAAAAAGGCGGAAGTTTATAGTGACATGTTTTTTTATGATGCAAATTGTCAAACGTAACGAAAAAAAAAGTGAAGCAAAAGAAAAAAAAAGTGTTTGCTTTTATTTGTACCAGAGCCAGCCGGTCATGTTTCTCCATTACCGAGATTTGCTCTTTGAACAGAATAAATTAGCATTCTCCCTCTCTCAATCACACCTTCCCGGCCACACGGGGTTCTGTCATGCTTAGCTGTACCTACTTGACCTCAGATCGATTTTCTAATGATCTACACGTAAGAACTCGTTAGCAGTCTCTCTCTTC
>NW_004797931.1:54185-55453 GCF_000002075.1 Aplysia californica | reverse complement strand
AGAGAGAGAGAGAGAGGATTGGTATTTGATTTTTAAAAAAAAATTGATTTGGCAGTCTCTTCACAGCGCACGTTAGTTCATCCGTATCGCCGGTCGCGCGCGGTGGGTCGTTATGACCTTGACCCCCAGATCTCGTTTTTCCAGTATTCAGGATACTGTCATTATGTACTCCAGCCATGTCGCTCAGTTCGGACAAGTCACAAAAACTTCGAGCGCGTAATTAGTTCAATTTGTTAGACACTTGACTATAGTACCGCTGACCCGGTCTCGAAACTCGACTGACGCGTAACTTAAATTATAGCTTGTTTGGGGAGTTTGAGAGGGCACACGCACCGTTCGCTCAGTTAGTATTACGCTTGGCTATGATGCGGGTGGCCATGGTCTCAATCCCTGGTGGGGCGTGTTGTTTTGGGAGCTGTCAAGAGTCTTCACCCCATTTGGCTCTGTCCTATCGGAGAAGATAAGATAAGATAAGATAAGATCAGATAAGATAAGATAGTACTTTAATATCCCAGAGGGAAATTTTCCTTGGCTGTACAGGACCGTAAAAACACAAGCAGGTATACATAAAAAAATTTAAATTATACATTACTCTCAATAAAATTCAATTTGAAAAGAGAAGTAGAGTTGACGAAATGTACATTTACATCAAATGCATCATTCAACCACTTGCAGGAATTTAAATTCAAGACCTTTGGAGTTATATATATATATATATATACACACATGGGAATCTGCCCTGACGGCCACCTCTATGAGACGGCCACCTGTACAAACAGCCACTTTCCAATTCCCCCCCTTTCGTTTTTTTCTATATAATTTAACTGTGTAAAAACGGGCACCTGTCCAACGCAGCCGCGGCCACCATATATAAAACACAGCCCCTATCACACTAAGCAATAACACCTGTCTTAGACGGCCACTTTTGTGACTCCATTACGTTATGTCATTAATTGTGTATTGACCCCTGGCGTTGTGGTCGAGCCGTCATAATCTAATCACATGTCGATGTTGTTAGGTAGTCCCTCCAACCGATCATATTGCGTAGGCCCCTCCCACTGTTGACAATAGGTACCAATTTCCAGCTGCTGGTGAGGGAAGCGTGTGATCCCTCATAACCCATAAGCCCCACCCAGAACTCATACACAAATGGTAAGTGATGTGAATGGTCACTGTTTACCCAGTCTGTAACAAAGTAACAATTATGGACGTCAACATGGACTTGTGACAGAAGCGTTGCTCGTTCTTCGAGTGGTGGCGACCCATGA
>NW_004797931.1:52949-53865 GCF_000002075.1 Aplysia californica | reverse complement strand
AAGACGGCCACCTGTCTTATACGGCCACTTTTCTCCTTGACAATGGGTGGCCGTCTTACACAGGTTCGACTGTATATACATACTCTAAGAGCAACACACATCTATGCTCATTCTGATAAAAGCCTTATGCTAGAGGGTAAAAAACTTCTTTAATACCTTTCTTTCTTTGTTTTCGGAGGTACATATCTGCCGCTGCGTGATCGTACAATTTGTGTGGAAAAGGGGTGTGATGGGTCGTTTATAATGCTTTTAATTTTTTTTATACGTGTGGTGTTATACATTTCATCCATTCTTTAAAATCATATTCAGAGATCTTGCTGGCTTTCTTAATGGTTCTGTCAAATTTTTCTTTATCTTTCACATTACATCAAATTTGGCCACCTCTTTATAAACCTTATAATTTTAAAAGTGACGTGTACCCATTTCACAGCTTAGACAAGTTTCGAGAATGCTGTTGGATTGTTTGGTTCTCGTATGAGTCAAACGCCCAACAAGACCAAAGAAGGGGGAAATTTGAGAAAGGAGTGTTTAGCCCTTATTATGTTAGAGTAGAGAAAAAGGAAGTAAGAGAGTAAGAAAGACAGACATGTAGGTGATACTCATAAATCAGCAGATCAAGGTATGTGTTAATCGACATCTAGAGAGATAGTGTATTCTGCTGACTCAGAGTGGGTCTATTACCACCCCCCCCCTATAACCTTTTTAAGGGGGGAAAGGGGTTGGGAGGGGGGGGGGGTTGAGGGCTGGAGCGGGATAAGGTGAGAAGTGAAGGCTCTGTGTGATTTTCACATAAATTATTCGACAGACTTATCAAAAACGTTTCACATAATGACTCATTCTCAAAACAACAAGAGGACATGTTTTTCCAAGTAAAACCCTGTCTCTGTCTCATAGACTTCCTTTCTGTTACTTCCAT
>NW_004797931.1:38791-51291 GCF_000002075.1 Aplysia californica | reverse complement strand
CCTTCTTTCCTATCAAACACCTATCGTCCTCATCTCTCCTCCTTCATTTTTGAGGGGTTTGTTACTCTCTTGTAACACCTCTAATCCTCGGCACTTATATGACCTTATTGTGTTGCAAGTGCCGTAAAACTCTTTCTTAATTCTAAAAAAATTAAATGTGTCGCAACATTGCCTTTGGTCTGGTACTGACCGGACGTTTGATTGTGTCCGCCACGTCTCAAAAGAGTTAACTCCTGCCTGGGTTGAGGACTCTTCCAGTGTCTGTCGCTATTGTATTCATCAAATTATCCCACTCGCCCGGGATTGAAGTCTTAAACAATTATTTATGGTAATTCCTTCATCTCATTTCCGCTATCTCTGATTCTCCCCCATCTAACCAGCTCGCTCTCTCTCTGTCTCTCTCTGTCTCTCTCTGTCTCTCTCTGTCTCTCTCTCTCTCTCTCGCCCCCCCTTCTCTCTCTCTCACTCTCAATCTCTCTCTCTCTCTCTCTCTCTCTCTCTCTCTTTCTCTCCCCCTTCTCCTGCCCCTCTATCTCTCTCTCTTTCTTTCTCTTTTCTCCCCCCTCTCTCTCTCTCTTTCTTTCTCTCTCTCTTTCTCTCTCTCCTTCTTCTCCTACCCCTCTATCTCTCGCTCTTTCTCTCTCTCTCTCTCATTCTCTCTCTCTCTCTCTCTCCCACCCTGTCCCCTCTCTGTTGCCCTGTCTACTGGTTCACGACTATTTTGAAGATTGTTCTGGGACGCTCTTGTGGGTGTTATTTGCCTTTTCTATTTCTCTAATACAGATGCACCATTGTGCAGCCCCCCCCCCTCCTAAAAATTGCTTGCTCTTTCTTGCTTACCCCCCTCTGCCCCTTCTTTTTTCCTCCAACCCGACAACCCCCTCTCACCCCCGCCCCCCTCCGACTTCGTTGTCTATGGAAACACGAAGGCACTGCACTGTTTCTATCACCACGCTGTGTTCCATACTCCTTATCATGCACACGGGAGAAAAGTAAGAATAAACAAGGCCACAAGCTCAGCGAAACAAAGCAGAACTCTTATTCTTTGTTCCTGTCATGATCAGCAGTGCCGTCTTGATCCACACTTAAATTGCCTTTTGTCTGGCGCTTCCACCAAGCCTTATCTCTCATTCGCGATAGCTCCTAGAGTTTACAAAAACGGACGTTATAACATTAATAATTGTCTTGCACCAACACCCCCTCCCACTCCTATACACACACACAGACACACACAGACACACACAGACACACAGACACACAGACACACACACACACACACACACACACAAACACACACACACACATACACACACATACCCTCATACCCACCCCCTCCCCACACACACATGATACAGAAAGGGTCCGGATTGTGTCTGCAGTGAGGGAGATCGGCTTCTCTGTATAAGTGCTAAAGATCAAGGCCATATCAGGGTGAGACAGATTGCTTCAATGTGTTTTCACCACTAGTTTATATTATTATGTTTCTTACTTTGCCTATAAGTTTATGCTCTTCAAATAACTCATTCTGCTCCGAGAAGAGTGTGCAGTTCGAACAGTATTAAACATAAATTTGGGGTCTTTGTCCTATCAGCATTATTAATATCTTTATCGCAGAGGCTGAATTCAAGGTTCAAGGATCCCATTTTTTTCACGAAAAATCTGCTAAAAGTTTTCAATTATGATGATGTTAACTAAATTGTTGCGCTTGACGGAAAATGCACGTGAAATACTTTTAAAAAGACAAATTGTCTTTAACCTATGTTCATTTATTCTTTTATTTTCATCTCATTCTTTCCAAAACATCTAGATAAGACTAGATAAGGATCCAGCGAATTAGGTACAGACATATGCCGTTTCTGGGACACTTGAATACACACAAAGGCTTTGAATATCTTGCTCTCATTTGAAAAAATAGAAAGTAAAGGAGGCAGAGGTGGACTAGGAGCAACTTATTTATAGGACTTGTACATATGGATGACAGGGAAAGACCAGGATAATCATATTGTGTATATTATAGTTCGTTTTTTTAAGAACATCCAATCAAATAAATGAGGGGCAAACTATATTCGCCGATGTCTGTTCCAGATCTGGCACTCCATGATAATGATCTTATTATACTCCCTTGTGGATCTGTGAAGTTTGCTACTAGATTCCAAACAATGAAGAAAAGTGGAAAGTAGTTTACAACTTAAGTCTCGCTGAGAGATACATGTGTCTTCGTGAACATTACGGCACGGGTTGCCAGAACTAACATTTGATAATGTTTGATAGGAAAGCCTCCTCATGGAAGACTTCATGACACAGGTGTACTCTAGAATAAAAGATACACCAAAAACTGCCCCTGATCTGCAATTTATGTCTTGCACCCCCACCGACACAATTTAGATTATTCAGGAGATGAGTTTTAATCCTGCCTGTTGCGGCAAATTCCAACTGAGAGGGATACACCATCCCAGCAGAATGAAATGACTGAGATACTCGATAAAAAATGCTCTCCCCTCTGGAATCGAACTTAGGTCCCCTGTATGCGACGACGAACCGCATAAAGTCTACACCTCTAGTCCAGCAAAAACATTACCCTACTTCTGTAATCCACACATAGACTTGTGTTATAATATCTTGGACCATGCACATTGATGAGGTTCAGGTTCACCATGGCATGGGGTACAATATTTCACTTAGTTTGTAACCAAATTAAGGACAAAAAAAGGGGTGGGGGTGGGTTATTTTAGTAGGAGCTTATGGCACTTGTATCACCTCTACATGTAGTTCGTGTAAGTGCCGTAATGGGGAGTTGTGCCACATGCACTGGACTATAGTGAGACTGGCGTCTTGCCCTTCATGTGGACGCCTATGGTGTAGGCCTAGGCTATCAGAGTAGTTGCAGGCGTTTCACATTGACGTTTACAAAGAGAGCAAAAAGTGGCGACAATGACAGTGCACGGTCTAGGTTAATATTATTTAAGTCTACGGATCCAGATAATATACAGCTGATAAACCATTTCGAAAGTGAAGCACCTGGCATCCGAATGACTACACGAATAGACCCAACAACCCCCCCCTCTCCCTCTCCGCCTCCCGCCCCAGGTTCATTGCACTTCACCCACTCTTGTGCAGAAAGGTCAAGGCCTCAACCAACCACAGCTGTGGAATCCGCGGGGAAAAATGTCTCAAAACCTATAAAAAGTGATGTAAAATCCATCTGCAAAAAAATTAGATTTGCTTCTCCACCCCTCCCTTGAAAAAGAGTTACGTTTTCCTCCTGTTTTATTCACGTTCACAGAAACAAAACTTGGTATTTTCCCCTTTCGCCCTAGACCTTAGGCCTACCTATTAATTACGTTGCAGGGCGCAGACTAAGGTTTTTTCCCCTTCCTCTTTTTTGTTAAATAAATAAATTCTTCGGCTGGAATATCAGCAGCCGTTTCCTTGCCCCCGTCTCGAGGCTGTCTTCTCTTATTGCATAGCACACCCGTTTTCCTTTTACCTTTCTTGTGAATCACACGTTTCTCTCCACGGATAAGGATACGAGGAGCTTACCCCATCCCCCCACCCCCTTCACCCCAAGTGAATTCGTTAAGAGGTATGCCTCGATCGTCAGCCTTGCCTTGGTTTTCAAAGGTAGTCGGGCGAAACATGATAAAGATTTAATCTTTATTTCGACATTGTTATGTTATTTAAGAGTTGTTCCCCCAAATTATGTCCATCTCCGATAGAACCATGCCAGGTAGGTGGACAGTCGTGAAAAAGTTTTAAGCAACTCAAGCAAAAAAGGGCCAACTGGGGATTCGAACCAGGAATGTCCACACAATAGCTCGACTTTTGGAAAGACAATAAACATACCAATGATGTGTTGGGTCTTGGTAAAAAGAAGCCCACCGACACAACATTTAATACAGGGACAAAGGAATATAGAAAGACAATGAGAAAACAAGAGGAAAGAAAAAGAGACCCCTCCCACCCCTCGTTCACGGTATTAGTAAAATAATGATTACTGGAAATCATCAAGAATCTGCGGGTCTTGCACTGATGCAGACTGCAGGAATATTGAGCATTTTGGTTCGTTTCGAATTCTTGTCAACATTGTTTTCGGGAGGAACCAAAAGAGAGAGAGAGAGAAAGAGAGAGAGCGAGAGAGAGAGAGAGAGAGAGAGAGAGAAAGAGAGAGAGAGAGTGAGAGAGAGAGAGGGAGAGAGGGAGAGAAAGAGAGAGAGAGAGACAGAGAGAGAATATGACAAACAGACAGACAACAGTCAGACAGAGGAAGAGATAGAAACCAAAAAAGTTGCTGTTTGTGTGTGTGTGTGTGTGTGTGTGTGTGTGTGTGTGTGAGAGAGAGAGAGAGAGAGAGAGAGAGAGAGAGAGAGAGAGAGAGAGAGAGACAGAGAGAGACAGACAGACAGACAGACAGACAGACAGACAGACAGACAGACAGACAGACAGACAGACAGACAGACAGACAGACAGGCAGAGAGAACTACAAAGGGAGAGAGAGACAGGCATAGAGAACTACACACATACACACACACACACACACACACACACACACACACACACACAGAGGAGAGAGAGAGAGAGAGAGAGAGAGAGAGAGAGAGAGAGAGAGAGAGAGAGAGAGAGAGAGAGAGAGAGAGGGGGGGGGGAGGAAGAGATATAAGCAGAGGGGTGGTAGAGACTTTTTCTCTTTAACATCTCTCTTCCATCCTCCTCTCTCTCTCTTTCTCCCCCCTTCTCTCTCCCCCTCTCTCCCCACTCCCTCTCCCTCTCTCCCCACTCTCTCTCCCTCTCTCCCAACTCTCTCCCTCCCCCCCCTCTCTCTCTCTCTCCCTCTTTCTGCCCGCACGCCTATTGCGCCGTTTCGTTCCTGTCGTTAATCTTGCGGCAGTTCACGGGTACACCCGGGTGGAGAGAGCCGAGCGGCGGGCTGACCCTCAGATGATAGGGCCGGTGAACGAACAGTAAAGCACGCTGCGCACCAAGCTGATTACCCGAAAAACTTCTTTTTACGTTGAGACACATACTGCATAACTACCGGATTCACATAACGGGCGTTTTTCCCCTCCGAAAGGGGGAACAAAGTGTTTGCGCTTCACCATTGGCAACATAGGATGTTGTGTACACAGCAGGTACACGCTCACTCCCTTGTTCGTTTTGGTTCCAGAAGGTGGCAGAGTGATAATGCTATTTTGGATTGTATATTAGTGGTGAGTTTTTCACTCATTTTAATCGACTTGTATGGTGTAGGTCTGGGCTTTTCTTTGATCTAAGAAAGTCTACCATTTCTTTTATTACTATAAGGTTACTTAATGGCTCCTTCTGTGCCAATCCGCGATCTGCCTTCGATATTGTATTGTCTCCCATGTAAAAGAGACGCTTTTCTTGATACCTTATTGATTCATTCTGTGAGGGATTATTCTGACACTATTTTGTGCTAATTTATGCTTTTAATTTGCTGTCAAGTCAATTTTAGTTAAGGTAACATATCCGGAAACTGAACTTTTCGAAAACCATCTTCAAATGATCACAGATTCAACACTGGTTTGGCCCGACAGTCGAAATCCCTCTGGCATGGGAAGAGTTAAGAGGCAGGTCGGGGCCTACGTATTTTCATCTGTCTCTGACTGGACCAAACCTAATTGGTGAACAGGTTTCAAAAAGGAAACGAACTATCCAATATCTTCGGGGATTGGAACCACGGTCATCCGTGCCACAGCCCTGCATACTATCAGTTCATCTGGAGGCGAGAACTCTTTTCCTTAATAATGAAAACGTTTTCTCACGTTTCTTCAATACACCGTACTCAGTTCTCGTAGACACCCCCTCCCCCAAATCCTCTTTTTCAGAATTAGATCACCTTGCTATTCAAATCTTAAATAGTAATACAATTGTCTTAACTTTCGTCCATCAAGGCCAAAACAAGAACAATGATTATTACATAAGTCGCCACACCAGTACATCAGCAAAGTTCTGAATTAAGACCCCCCCCCCCCCCTTTTTTTTTTCTCCTACCCCAGTCTTTCTATGTATGTGGCTGGTTTCAAAATGATATCTACTGCAGTCAACAACAGTATATAATTACAAAGTCAAACAGTTTCACGTCTTTTGGCGGTCCTGTGTGGCAGATCTATGTTGGTTTTCACGGTGAATACCCCCCCCCCAAAAAAAAAAATTAAAAAAAATCCAATATAAAATAAAAATCGACACAATTTCGATAATATTCGATTTGGACAGAACCGTGTGTATGGGTTTGATTAATTTCACTTGGACTCATCAGTGTTTCTTGACAAAATCTATGATTCCGAGCCCACCTACCACCAGGTTATCGGGGAATATCAACTGAAAGGATCTATAGCAATACGTCTGATAATAACATAAACATTATATATTATCGTCTGTTAGGAATTACAAGCCCTGCCTTTCAGTGTAAAGGTTGGATACCTTAAAATTCATTAGTTTTTACTCTAAATAATGACAGTTTGAACAAGACCTATTGCGACGAGATGTGCCAAAAGTTAAATTGGTATGAAGGACAACGATAAGTATGATCTTAGTTTGAATCTGCAACAGTCGGTTATTGAATACTAACTCTTCTTTGGAAAATTAGAAAATTATCCCAAGTCATTATGCTGGGACACCCAGTGACGTAAACTACAAAGTTACTTTCAGAGATCTCGCCTCTTTAACACCTTTCTAGGGGGTTAAACTCGTACCATATGACTATGCCGTATTGTGCCACCGCAAAACGTGGCATAGTATAGCATAGCATAGCATAACACACCACAGCACAACACAACACAGCACAGTACAACACAACATAGCACAGCACAGCACAGCACAGCACAGCATAGCACAGTACAACACAACATAGCACAGAACAGCACAGCATAGCACAGCACGGCACAGCACAGCACAGCACAGCACAGCACAAATTAGCATAGCATGGCATAGCATAGCATACAGTGATGTAGGCTACCTATCATAACATACCATACCATCGCATAACACAGCATAGCATAGTAGACCATATGCCGTAGAGATAGAGATTCACTCGTCCCCAGCAGCGTTGGACACCTTACATCTTGCCCTTCAGATCCCCCCACCCTAACACTGGACAAGAGGCTATCCTGTTTCAGATCTAACCCCCATCAGCATGAGTTATGACAGTCAATTTCCACATGCATGTAGTGAAACACATGTTGCTATATTATTATTATTATTATATTCAAAGCACACTGTGGAAAGTTTCGTCAAATCCCTATTTGACATGGTTCGTCAAATCCCTATTCCCTATTTGACATGGTTTGACCTATTTATAGAAGGCGGCCGGATATTCCTTCACAGAGAAGCAAGAGCTACCATTTTGGCACAGTTTGATAAAAATCTTCCAAAATAAAGCAAGCTTCTTTTTCTACATTACAGAAAAGTATGCTTGAAGTGAAGAAAATGAAGACCAACAGCCTATCAGAAGGCTACCATGCGTCACATGACTTTGCGGGGTAATAATTTTTTGGCGGGCAGAATGCGAGAGGCTCCAGTAGATCTTCGGGATACATTTGGTGAAACAAAGCAGAGGTCTATTTGTTATTACATATACTGGCCAGAGCCATTACTTCGTCCCATTTAATTCAAATTATGTCTATTAGGTCAATTAGAAAAGCAGGCTTCCATTCTCAATAGTGATGACGATGTCGATAACAATGCTTCATGAAAAAAATAACTAATGTTTTAATCGTTTACAAGTTCTCAGGGGAAAAAGACAAGACAGGAAATTGTCGGCTAAGGAACACACTGGCGTCGGTGGCCTAGTGGTTAGGCTCTCGGACTCGCAAACGTAAGGTCGTGGGTTCGAATCCCGTCAAGGGTCCGACATTGTGTCCTTGGGAAAGGCACTTTACACGAATTTTCCTCACTTCACCCAGGTGGGAATGGGTACCCGGCTATAGACAGCGAAAGATCTTGTCAGTTTGTTAGTGTTTGAGCGCTTAATCGGCTGCTCGCACTGTATGCTTCCCGGGAAGCTGAGAATGTTTCGGAGTGTACTATGGTCTGCTGGGGTAATAATATAGTGTAAAGTGCATAGAGCCTGCTGTTGAGCGGGGATATGCGCTATACAAATGCTATCTATTATTATTATTATTATTATCAAGCGATAGTTGTGTAGCGGTTAGGCGCTTCTCTGTCGCATGCAGAAGGCTGGAATGCGATTCATGTGAAGGGGAAATTTCATCTTTTTTGTTTTTTGCTCAGAAGTTGTCTCCCTCTCAGCCTGGGCTAGTCCTGACTAGTGTGATCTAAGCCCGCCTCTTAAATGATCTAAATAGTGTCAACAGGGGCGTTAAAATACCTACATTAAAACAAAAAGGCTGCGTCCCCTTTGTTTATAAGACGTAAAAAGAAAGAAGACCTCAAAACGTAAATCAAAATCACTCCCCAAGATAAGAAGAGAAAAAGAAACAGCACTTCCCACCCCGCCAAATCAGCAATCCCTAAACATTTCAGCCATTTCCCACCGGAAACATAACAAAACGAAAAAAACCGAACGAACAACAAAAAACCCCTCCCAAAAACAACAACAGCAACAACAACAACATCAACAACAAAAACCCCACCCCACCTCCCAAAACCCCGACAAAGCTATATATATGAAATACTTCACACAAAGATAAACACTGTTCTCACACAGGGCCATGAACAGGTTCACTTTTCTCCGCTTGCCAAAAAAGCCCCAAAAGTTGTACTGGTCAAGTCTTCGAAATTGTTTCACGTGATTCCCCTTAAAAAAGACCTGCAAACAAACAAACAACGACACAACAAAACAGCAACGACAACATCAACAACATCAACAACAGCAACAATAAAAACAACAACACCCCTCGAAAACAACAACAGCAATAACAACAAGAACAAATAAAAGCAAAAGAAACAACAACAAAATAAATCAAACCAAATACAAAGACAACAACTAAACAAGAGAGAGATTGATAGATAAATAGATTGATATATAGACAGCGAGAGAGAGAGAGAGAGAGAGAGAGAGAGAGAGAGAGAGAGAGAGAGTATGTGAGAGAGAAATGCGTACATGTGTGTGCGTGTGTGTGTGCATGTGTGCATGTGCGGGTGTGTTTGTAAGTTGGCATCTGTGAAGGGCCGGCTTGATAGCAAGCTGCATAGATGGATCGATAGAAGATATTATGAGAGACTGAGGAATTGGGGAAAATGAGAGAGAGGGAGAAAGGAGAGAGAGAAGGAGAGACAAAGAAAGAAAGAAAGAAAGAAAGAGAGAGAGATAGAAAGAGAGAGAAAGGGAGAAGGATAGAGAGAGAGAGAGAGAGAGAGAGAGAGAGAGAGAGAGAGAGAGAGAGAGAGAGAGAGGAAGAAAGAGACAAATACAGAGGCAGAGACAGAGAGAGAGAAGTCACTTTTGATGCTACTCTGACGTGTCATACTCGTTGAAGATCGATAAAAATGTCCCTTCCTCATCAACTTTTTTTTCTCTTTCTGCAGATGTAAGAGAGACTTTTTGTCGTCCTTCCTAAGCATCGGCATCTCGAATCTTCCTTGCAAGGACATACAACGACCTGATATTTAACGTCTACAAAGACGTTAAAAAAGACAGCAGCAGTGAACGTAACGGTGGCCCATTTAATATGAATAAAAATACCGACCAGACATCTAAATGTGACTGCTATTCTTCTTAGTGGATACATGGAGTAAAGTGTTCTATGCAAATGAGAATGACGTCAGCTAGTATCAACAAAGGGAAGCCACCGGAAAGCAGCAACAAAGGGAAACAACCCGATAGCAGGATCGTCATTCTGGGCAACTCTGGAGTCGGGAAGTCAGGTAAAACAAATTTATTAGAGGAATGAATCAATAATATATCAATATTGTTTCATTTCTTCTTTGTGTTTCTCAGATATTTGTTAGAATTTCTTGCTTTTCAGAAACCTGTTTTTATGCTGCTGATCACTCTCCGTTTAACAGGCGTCTGTAGTGTAGCGGTTGTGTTTCGCTGTCGCACTCAGGAAACCCGAGTTCGATTCCCAAGTGGGGAGAACAATTTAGTCAAGAATTTAGGTGTTTGTATTGGGATGGGCCTCTCTACTACTACTACTACTACTACTACTACTACTACTACTACTACTACTACTACTACTACTACCACTACCACTACTACTACTACTACTACTACTACTACTACTACTACTACTACTACTACTACTACTACTACTACTACTACTACTACTACTACTACTACTACTACATTTTTAAATCAATCTCTAATAATTTTAAAATAGTAGTAATGATATCAATAAAAATAATGATAATGATAATAGTAATAAAAACAATAGTAATAATAATAATGATAATAATAATTATAATTATAATGATAATAATAATAATAATTATAATGATAATAATAATAATAATAATAATAATAATAATAATAATAATAATAATAATAATAATAATAATAATAATGACAAAAGAAAAGTGTTATACAACACTATGGTGACTCGATACGAAGCACAACAATGGACTCTTTCCACCAAACTGGGATGTACTGTGTGTACACTTATTTCCAAGACAAGCAGGAATCTGAGACCAACTCGGTATGATAAACGCTTGTCACAACAGATCACCTGCAAGAACGCCGTGTCAAATAAATAGGGTAGCTCGCACTTCAGGCAATCACAGATTCGCTCTTGCTGAAATCTCCCCGCCCCCCCCCCCTCTCTCTCTTTCTTTCTTTCTCCCTGTTTTTCTCTCTTTCACCCCCCTCTCTCTTTCTTTCTCTATTTCACCCCCTCTCTCCACCACCCCCTCTCTCTCTCCCTCTCTCTCTCTCTCACATTCTTTCTCTCTTTCACCCACCTCTCTCCCTGTCTCTCTTTCTTTATCTCTTTCACCCCCTCTCTCTATTCCCTCCCCCCCTCTCTGTGTCTCTCTTCCCCCGACACGTGAAGGTGTTGGCATGGGTGTGAGGACCAGGGTACGTTTATAAGCGTGGAGATTGATTTCCTGGCGAGGAATCTAGGAATTAATGTGTTCATACACCATACCTGGAAAGGTAGATCCAGTCGTCACCTGGGGTAAAGGTTTATTGCCTAGTAGTTTGCTCAAAACGTTCATATTGTTATGTACACATGAGGAAATTATTTTGTTATCCAAGCACCCTTTCAGCTCTTCATCATCTTATTTTGAGAGAGATGAGACAGAGATTTTGTGTCAAGAGATTGTCTAAGTGACGAAACAATAATTTATTCTCTTCCCCTTTGGCAAGGGAAAGATCACGTTACCAAAGTCTGTTCTTTAGGGCTATGCTCGCTCTTAGCCGTGCACGCAAAGCACGCGAGTTTGAGTCTCCCATAAGTGGGAAATATTACGCTCTTTTCGGGGCGATCCTGACAGAGTTGAAGCAGCCCAGTCCCAAAATGATCTAAATTGGGTTGATGTGTGCGTGAGATATTTACAAAAACAAAAGATCACATTGCAAGATACTTGGATCGGGTTTTAGCTTATAGGAATCAAGTTGGGGGGGGGGGGATCTCCTTGGGGGTGGACGTGAAACTATGCTGTACGCATATATGGCACGTCACAAGATATCTTTACAATATCCTTTTAAAAACCTTTTTGACACCGACCTCTGTAGTGTCATGGCTAAGCTTTTCACTTTTGCACTCTGAAGACGGGAGACCGATTCCCGTTTGGAGAGTTATTCTATTGGATATATCCGTCTGACTGCTGATTAGGCGTAACTCTTTTATTATCTCAGTTCGGTCTTGGCAGCTGAGGCATGAGGAACGGTCTTCTAGATGTTCTAAATTGTATCATCAAGGACGTAAATCATTGAAAATAATTCACAATTAATTATAACGTGTTTAACGTATTGGCCTGTAGCACGCGCTGTTGTTTTTACGAAATGGCAAAATAAGAAAAGATAGGATAAAAATATATTTGAATAATATACTTTACGATCATACACTGGAATGGACTAACGACGTACCGTACTTTTACCAGTTTTTTCAAAACTCACTAAATGTACATAATATCACTATCTTATTTCCCTCTCACTTTCTGTTAGTGTAACCCCCCTCCCCCCCCTCTCTCTCTCTCTCTCTCTCTCTCTCTCTCTCCGTCCTTCTCTCTTCCCTCTCTCTCTTTCTTTCATTTTTTCTTTTTAAATTCTTTCTTTCTTTCTATCTCTCGGAAGTATTCGTGCATTTGCCCTTCAGTTTCAAGGTTTCAGAAGTGTCGACCAGTGACCGTCGACAGATCAGTGTCTGCCCAATCTACCATCGCACCACTCCCCAAACGGCAGGAGAATCTACTGGCCAATTATAGAAACAGAGTGGGGCTTTACATATCCGTGACATTGAACGTCTTCTAACGGACGCTTCTTTTTAATAACGTGTGTGTGTGTATGTATGTGTGTGTGTGTGTGTGGTTTGTTTGTGTTTGTGTTTGTACGTGTTTGTGTTTGTATGTGTGTATGTGTG
>NW_004797931.1:33697-37364 GCF_000002075.1 Aplysia californica | reverse complement strand
TGCTGTTGCTGCTGCTGCTGCAGCTACTACTCTTTCTGCTGTTGCCTCTACTACTACTACTACTACTACTACTACTACTACTACTACTACTACTACTGCTACTACTACTACTACTACTACTACAACTACTACTACTACTACTACTACGTCTGTGGTGTAGCGGTTAGCCGCTTCGCTGTTGCAAGCAGGAGACCCAATTTCGATTTCCGAGTGGAGATAAGTTTTTTTTTTATTGAGTATCTTGGTCTTTCTGCTGGGATGTTGTATCCTTCTTAGCTCGAGTTGGCCCTGACAGGCCGGGTGGGAAGCCCACCTCCTAAATGGCCTAAATTGTGTCGATGGGGGTGTAAAAAACACTTTCTAAAAAGACACCTGCTTGTGTTGACCAAAATAAAACAAGCTGCGCTACCGAGGCAGATAGGAGCGTTTTGACGTTCGGGCTATTTCTGTTCCTCTGATCATATCTCTGAAAATGGCAAAGCAATTGTACTTGAACAGAATAGTCGGTAAAAATAGAGGGCAAGGGACGTAATTGTCGCGTACCGAGCGCCGTCTGATGTTTATTGTGTTTTTATGTCGTAATGGACCCGATGTCTATATTTGGTAATGGAAAAGTTGGTTGGCTGTTTTTATTGAATTCGTTATCTTTTTTGGGGGTGTATTTTGTTAGAGGCATTTGAGGTCCCCTTTTGCGATAAAAAAAAAATCTAGAAGAAAAAACCACCAACATACCTTTTCTTCTCTTTGATTCCCTTCTGTTGGGGGATCTCTTCATGGAAGCGATAATATGGCAAACACTGGAGCTACAAATTTGGAGTTTCGAGTCCAAATCAAGGACACAGTTCAAGATACCCAATAAAAACACGGCTTGCCCAGGCGTCTATGGTGTAGCGGTTGGTCACTTCACGGTCGCACGCTGGAGACATGACTTTGATTCCCGTTTAGGGAGGATTTTTTTCCTAGAATCTCCGTCTTTCTGTGTAGAAGAAGTACACCTCCTAAAGGATCTAGTATCGATGGCGGCCTAAAACTTCCATAATTTTTTTCACACTGTATGCTTGATTATCTATTTGATTAGTTTTCTTTTTACGAGTACGAATTTCTCATTTTACATGACACAGCTGCACCTGCATTTTTTGTGTAATGGTTGGGCTCTTTGATGTCGCTTTTAGAAGTGACTGCTATACTATCGTGAGGACGTTTACTTCATCGAGTATCTCCGTCTTTCTGATGGTATGCTGTATTTCTTTCAGCACGTATTAGCCTTGACTGGCAACGTAGATGCACTCATCCATCTAAATGATTTATATTGTGTTAATGAGGGTGTTGAACCTTAAAGCTTTCATAGTCATCTGACCCAGCTGTTTGTACTTGTAAGTGTTTCCGTTTACGATCCTTTGCCATCCCTTAACATTAGTTTTCCTTCACCTCTTCCTCTTACCTCTCCTTCTAATCCTCGCTCTCGTCCCCTTTTTCTTCCTCCCTCTCCTCCTTCTCTTCTCCTTTCCTCCTCTTTTTCATTTCTGTCCATTTTTGCTTCTCGTCCTCGTTATCACGCCCTCCTCCTCCTTCTCGTCTTCCTCCTATCCCCCTCATCGTCATCGTCCTGCCCCCTCCCCCTAATTCATTTCATTGTTCCCATTAGGCAAATCTCCATGCTTCCAAATGTGGTACACACCTGTATCTCACACTTCAAGTCCATACTACATTTCAAAACCTTCCCTGTATCTTGTGAACGTATGAATAAATCGACATTTCAGGGTGTCTGTTAGCTTGACATCTGTTACTGAATCTGGGATAGCGGAAATAATTATTTAAAATCCGGAAATGCGGATGTCTTGATCGGTGCAGGCATAGCACAGTGCTAGGATTTTAATGGGTTTTTTTTTGGGGGGTACAGGTGATCTGTTAGGCGCTCTCTTCGTGTTGTATCTTTATTTATTCTGCATGTATTTACAGTGCAGCTCACTGGAACTTTCGGAAATGCAGGCGCCTATGAGGTCAAGTCCAAATCCGATAGGATTGCTAATGACTATCTGTCCAAGACGATCACCTGTATAAACGACAATTTCCCACTTCCCCTATAGGGTTTTAAAACAGATTTTATAGTGCCACTGTCCAAGATGATTACCTGTCAAGGATGACCATTCTTCTCCAGGCAATGGGTGGTCATCCTGGACAAGTTAGAATGTACTCGGAATGTCTTACTAACAACCAAGTTCGTAACTACTGGTTGCCTACCCGTAATCAGATGTTCCAACAACGGGGGTCCCAAGACATGTCTGTAGCAAACGTGTCAAAATAACAAAGAACGATACGACGAAGAGACGGAGTCCGCAGAGACAGACCTGTGCGAGCAGACACACGAAGCAGCAGGCTACACACAGCAAACATCCCCCCGCCCCGTATCCTTCACAAAACCCATCTCGTTCACTCAAGTCACACTAAAGTAATACTCTCCACACCAGGTTTATCGTTCCCCAAACTGTCATCTCGATATTGTCTTTTCCCCCCGTTGTCAACCAGAAAGCATTGTCGCTCTTTGCTGTGCAATTTATTGTCTCCCCTGCTCCCATCAGAGGCTTAGATTCAAGAGCTGATAACTCTGTTGTCAAGCGTCCTGGGGTATGTTTCTCTGAGTGACCGCCCAGCGTCACGGGGTTTATTTCGCTGAGTGACCAAGCAATGCGCTGCATGGCGCCTAATAAAAGATCTTGTTTCCGCCCTCTGACTTTGGTGAAATAGGGAAGGGCATCCTAATGACAGGTTGACTGCTACAAGAGGGGCTTGTTAATCTGCGTGAATGAAGGAGAAAGAAGTTCAAAGATTCTGCTTGTTTGTTGACAAGATATTTGTGTCGACATAGATTTGCGAGAGATAATGAAAATAAGTGTTTGTCGTAGTTGTGTATAGTACATGTAGCATTAGGATAACGCTGGAGTATAATGACTTTTTTGTAGAGAAATAGCGATAAATCTTGAGAGAGAGATAGGGAGAGAGAGAGAAAGAGAGAGAGAGAGAGAGAGAGAGAGAGAGAGAGAGAGAGCACCCGTAGAACGAGCGAATGCTTTTTCCCTCTGCACCTCAATACAGTTCACCTAATCAAAATTCTCAACACATTTTACCCAAGTTCATGCCTTGCCGCTGTCGTCCTGACAAATTCTCGTCATTTTTTGGTTAAGTGCAACTACAATTGCCATTCTTCCCTTTCGTCAAATTTCATGCACAGTCTTGCACATCTTCTTGTCGCCCTAAAACCCTTTGCCATTATCAATAGAAGCATCTGCACTTTTTCTCGTTCTTTTCATTTTTCTGACTTTGCACCAAAATGTAATCTGCAGACATCTGCAGTAAGGATAGTCCACATGCTTTGGTTGAAGGTGCTGATAGTTCTATCCTACCTTCTTTATCGTTGTCCGTTTTCTTAGCAAGGTATTCTTTTGTGTTTTTTTTCTTTTTTTCAAGACGATGGTTAAGTATCGTGTCCATCTAAAATATCTGAATCACTTGCATTTTCAGGTATCCGAGCAAAGAGAGTGGAAGGCGCATAATGTGTGTATGTGTGTATGTGTGTATATATGTGTGTGTGTGTGTGTGTGTGTGTGTGTGTGTGTGTGTGTGTGTGTGAGAGTGTGTATGTGTGTGTGAGTGTGTATGTGTGTGTGTG
>NW_004797931.1:27562-31679 GCF_000002075.1 Aplysia californica | reverse complement strand
AGAGAGAGAGAGAGAGAGAGAGAGAGAGAAAGAGAAAGAGTGAAAAGGAGGGAAGAGAAAAGGCCAGCTCTGTTTTGCCGATTGCAGAAACAATTTCTGAACATGTACGTATCTTGTTCATTCTTTGGGATACAGTTGTACACGGGCGTGCTCCCAAACAACTTTATCGTTAACATTTTATGACGTCACTCTAGTGCCGGCTAGTTCATCCTGCCTTTTTGGAATCTTCCGTTGTAATGTTGGTTATGGGCTAATGAGTAGATGATTTGGGCTAAAATCATAAAATAAACTACGTGGGAAATAACTGAGGTCACGAATTGGGCTTTTAGTCACGTAGTTGTGCTGACAAGTATGATGTAAATATGTTTTTCGTCACAGCATGCGGCTTTTTTTAATGAGTAGACAGTTGAGTGCTAAGTCATGCTTCTGATAACGATTTCTCTCACTTGACGCTATGTGTTATAAAGGACATGCGCGATATATTTTTGTTGTTGTGATATCGTGAGAGGGGCGATAAAGTGAGGTTTATCAAGATGCTTCTGTAGCACTTTGTTAATGTTTCTGGGTCCACACGCCTGTCCAATCGTCCTGTCTGTAGTGTAGCAGTTAAACGCTTCGCTGTCGCATATACGAGACCCAAGCTCGATTCCCGAGATGGGAGAATTTTTAAAAAATCGGGTGTCTCAGTCTTTCTGCTAGGATTTATGCATCCGCCTCAGCCCACGTTGGCCCTGAAAGGCAAAGTCAGAAGCCCGCCTCCTAAATGATCTAGATTGTGTTGATGGGGGTGTAGCAACACATGCATTAAAAAAAGAATGCCTATAAACCTGTTCTTGTTCTTGCTTAAATTTTCTCCTCATAAGATTTATCTGAAGGTACTACACCGGTGTGAGGGTTAGGCTCTTTGCCTCTGCATGCAATAGACGCGAGTTCCATGTCCGCTTGCCACAGTCTTGTTATGGAATGACTGTGTATTTTTACTGGGCTACTGTATCCTTTTCGGCCGGTGTTGGTGCTTTCAGTATAGGTCAAATCCAATATAACCAATTATCTAAGGAGTGATTGCGTGTGTGATGGGTTGTTTAACATTTACAACCAAACGATCAATACATTTTCAAGGTGTCTCGAGAATTGCCAGACTGCATTGTTGTGAGTTTGTTTACAACGCATCTGAGTAGTGAAATCTTCCCTGTTTTCACTTTATCTGTATATTTTATAAAGAGAACAATGGAGCCTGGTGACTTTTCGGGCACCCTGGATATGATTCATACTGAAACTGGGCGCTGTTTATCAAGAGTTTTCCATAAGTGAAGACTTTGGATTCTTGGCCATAGAAATAAACTGAACCTGCTCTAACGGACAATTTATAAGACATTCACCTGTACAAAAGACTTCTTCTCATCACTCTTCCTTGTGCTTTTTACATTATAATAGCGCGGTGTAAGACGCCCACCTATTTTAGGCGGCCAATGAACTTGAAATTGATGGCCGTCTTAGACAATTTTGACTCAATCTCGTTGTTTAGTGGTCTTAACAGAAGTTGTAAGTGGTTGTTAAACTTTGCAGGTGCCGAAGCGATAACAAGAAATGCGCTTTCTTAATGTCTACACCACCCGAATAGCTGTTTTGTTTGTGAGCATTATAATCCTACTATGAATCTTTTAGTTCTTGATGATTTTACATTTGCTGTCCTCTAAATCTGATTGCTCGTTTTGCTGGTGGAAGTTTTTCTGATGTTGAGTGTTGAATGTGGAAGGAGGCAGGAATTGTTTTATAACACCATCGTAGAGACTATATTGATTCAAACGGGGTTCATTATGCAGTCAAGCTAAACAATGCAAGACAAACACAATTAATGAGCTAAAGGATTACGAATAGAGAGAAGACTGTAGTAACTTCCTTCGAAATCTGTCTTGTGACCCAGTTTGCAGAGTTGTGAGCGCCGTAAAACCCTATACTACTACATACAGACTTGCTTTTGCTTCCACTGCTACAATGACACGGTTTCTTTTCCCTTTGTTTTATAAAGAAATACGCAGGATTCTCCTTTTTCCCTCCTCCGCCTGTAAGCTTTAAGTAGTCAGACCCAGACGGGTTCCAGACGGATGCAATCTCATCGCGAGCACCTCATTTCAGGTATTTTCATCCCTACCTGGCCTAC
This sequence comes from Aplysia californica, assembly GCF_000002075.1. Taxonomy (NCBI): domain Eukaryota; kingdom Metazoa; phylum Mollusca; class Gastropoda; order Aplysiida; family Aplysiidae; genus Aplysia; species Aplysia californica. The sequence continues at coordinate 29,518 of NW_004797931.1, read as the reverse complement.
AGTGATACTACGGAAGGGATATTGTCTAAGAGCTATTTGATTTTATTCTCAAGGGGCGCTATTTAAATGATGCTGCCTAAGCGATATTGCCGAAGGGATACTGCTTTCGGGATACTACACAAGGGACACTCATTTTAAGCTGATTACCAAAAGCAAACTGCCTAAAGGATACTGCCTAAAATATATTACGTGAAGGAGAGAAGGAGGTGCTGTTTAAGGTATACTGCTTAATAAGAAATGTTGCCAAGAGAAAAGGGGAATACTTTCTAAGGAATACTGCTTAAGAAATAGTGCATAAAAGAAGCTTGAGAAATACCCCCTGATAGAGTTGATTCCCACACATACCCAAGTCGGTAAAAATGTAGGGCCGATCCGTATTTAAAATAAGTTACAAGCGCCATTATGCATGACTTCAACGGGACCAACATGGGCCCCCAGGGGCAATGGAGACCCCGGATGGACAGTACGCCAAGATAGTACCGAATAGAGGGCTTAAGTAGACTTTTAGCCCCAGATCTATACCTTTATACTCTCGCGATATCCTGTCATAGCCCCCTCCCCTCCCCCTCTTTTCCGACACACACCCAGATCTATACTCATAGAGCTTCACGCTACAAACCCCTCGTACCCCTTCTCTTTTTCCCTGACGACTTTTCTATAACTATTCTCTGACTTAGCCACTCAACAAAGAATTCAGGGAACAAAATAAATCAACAATAATTTGGGGCGTATTTGTTCGGAAAATAAAACCCCTCACAGGGCAACTTGACTTGTGAAGTGTCACAGCCGGCCCCAGCTTTGTACCACCCACACCTTTACCTGAAAAGTTTCTTGTGCGAATACTCGAGACTCTCAAAGGCAGAATGAGTTTATTTTTTTTGTCCAAATCTAACTGAGGTCTTATTTGTTCTGCTTCATGAAAGAAAGGGCACAGAAACAAAGAAAGTGGCTAAGCTTCTCTGGACTTGAATCCTGTAATTCTGTTGAGATGTGAGCTGCATCATCGTATGAAAGTTTTACTCCATGCTTTGTACTTGTTCCGCTATAGTAAGACTGTTTTTTCCTCGAGTTTTTATTCTTTGCTATGTTTTTTTCTTCTTAAGAATGCTGCATCTTGTCCATGAACGTTTTCGTTTCGCTTTTAAGTCAAATCCAGAAACGGGAGTTTTTAGTTGTAACAGAAATCGGACCCCCCCTCCCCCTCGCTTCCGGCCAAAGCCAAATAAATTATTTTCTAATATCCTGGAAATGCAATGCTCATCAATGCAAAAAATGTGTTCACATGCAAAGATGGTCCCAATATTTAAGTTATCGACTGGTCTCAAGTAAAACTTTTCAATCAAATAATAGCAGACATAAAAAACAATTACGAATATCATTAAGGCAACATGAGATGCTACTCTTGGCCTAAGACGTATCTCTTTTGGTAACGGCAGGGAACTATTATTTGCCAATATTAGCCATGAGAGACACAGCTGTAAACGTGAATGTTGATAGAAAGGCAGCTTCTTTAAATCCCCCCCCCTTCAATAAATGAGAAAAAACAACAACAAAACAAACAACACCTAAAATCATAACAACACAACGACAACAACAAAAACAACGATCTCGCTCCCTACCAAGAAATAAAAAAAATACAACAAAAACCAAATAAAAAGAAATAATAAAACCTAGATAGATAGCGTTTGTATAGTGCAAATCCCCGCCCAACAACAAGCTCTATGCGCTTCGCAATCTATACTATTACCCCACCAGACCTAGGACCATTCTCAACAACTTCAAATTCCTGGGAAGCATACAGTGCAAGCGGGCATTTATAAGCGCTAAAACACTAACATACTGACAAGATCTTTCGCTGTTTATAAAACTCGAGTAAACAAAACAACCACACATAACCAAAGCAGAACAAAAGTCCGTGAAATCTTAACATGAGGAGATGCTCACCGTTTCCAACAG